>NC_133327.1:608422435-608722435 GCF_042186555.1 Aquarana catesbeiana | reverse complement strand
AAGGTTGTCTTGCCACCGGGCCTTGGTGTTCTGCCACTGTGGGGTTCCCCAGCCTCCTCTTACTGTCCTGCTCCTGCTATTGACAGCGCTGGTCTGGCATCTCTTGGAATTTACAGGCTGGTTCTCCTGTCCTAAGGACAGGAGAAATCAGTCTGTTTTTTCAGTAACTGAGAGTCCTGGGGGAGTCCTTCCTGCAACTCACTCTTCTCCCTGCCAATGAGAATGCAGGGGAAGGAGCAGATCGAGCGACCATGGTTGTGTGAGCACTTGCATTATGCAGTGTCAGCGAGCAGAGGGAGGGGGGAGGAATCCCCGCAGGAGCTGATTGGGGACGCTCTCCCTCTTAGACATTGCCTTTTTGTAAAAAAAAAAAAAAAAATATATATATATTTTTTTTAATTGGGGGGGGGGGGGGGCACAGCATAATGTTGGGGGGATCAGGGCACCCTCTGCCCCCCCGGGACGCCATTGCACAGTGCCCCCTACCTTAGTCAGAATGGACAGCTGCCGGAGAGATGTAAAGAGGTCAGCTATCTGTTCTAGTGTGAATTCACCCTTACACTTTGCAGACCTAATTATCAAGTTTATTTCATCTTAAGCATTAATGAGATTATAGGTTGCCTTTGAGACATATGAATATCTTTAACCTTTTAACTGATTTGACCAGCATAAATAAGTCTCCAATAAACTCAAAGAGTGCATATATTTAACGGTTTCCGCTGTTGTATTTAAATCTTTCTGTTTCTTCTTATTATCTTGATTCAATTATTGCCAGAGAACTAGAGCCCATCTGCATCTAGAACTACAGATCTATGACTGTAAGTGCCATTGCCCCTTTAAGCTGAAGTGCAGCCTGGTGATTTTCAAGAGGGCATTAAGTGCAATACAGTTCCATCATCACATTGTTAACCTTTTGAGCTGCTCATCTCCTAGAGCACAGATTGATAACAGCATATTATTTTATTAATTTTCCCTACTTGTTCACCATGGATATCAATTATCTGTACTATGAATAATGTAAGACCCATCTATCACAGCACAGCTGTAGAACGTTGGGAGTCAAACCTCGAAACCAAGGACTTGACATATTTGTTTAGAGATCACACAACTCCATGCTGAAATCTATCATTTAATTAATTCACCTTTTCAATGCTATGTTCCTTTCATGGATCCCACCAGGGATCGAATTGTTTACTTGAGTAAGGAAATATATTCACATTCAATGCAGCCAACACTTAGACCACAACTGTTTTTCAGTTACACTAAATAATCCCCTAGATTGATGTGGTTTTAACTAAAGAGGTGAAAGAAAGGACATTTTTTCTTTCAAAATGTTTTTTTTTTCCCCGAGTAAAATATATATGTCTCTAATTACCGTGATACTAGCGGTAATTTGAAGCAGACAAAATAAATTCCTCTCTCTTTTTGTTTGGAGTGGCTTTTGGTTTGGATTTATTTGATAGGCTCCGGCTTGTTTATCCAATCCCCAAGAATTTTACCTCAGCTATTCACATTAGTATACGACTAATGCAATTATATGTGCATGTATATTGTTTTAAATGACTAAGCTGTAATAGCGTGCACTCCAAATTCTGGGTCCGACTTGTATTTAAATTGGTGCATCGCTCTATAAACAGAGCTGAAAAGCGCACTGTTCCTGTGGTGGGAGGCTGTCATTCTTTCAATCAGGCTTCTGAGATTTAAACTGTCTGAGGAGGTCTAATGCTACAAAGGCTTTTTAACATATTTAGAAGAAAACCTAATCTGCTGACTGCCACTTTAAACCACCTCCTAGCACGTTTGCCGGTTGACATCTGCTGATACGGTTTTGACTAGAAGGCTTTATCAAGTCTAAAGTGGTTTCTATTTGCCTCATGTATTGTCACATAAAGGGAAAAAAAATATTAAAAGAAAGCAGTGTTTTAGACAAGATGGCATTAAGAAAATATAAACTTCAATTGACAAGAGCATTAACCTGAAGGTGAGGTAAAATCACACTAACAATGAGGCCTAGGCCTTCTAAATCTCCTCATTTTGTAAATGTCAAGTGATTTCTTTGTGCCATAAAAATAATTTCCTCTTGCCGCTCCCTTCTATTCAGCTAAACAAATATGTATAGATCAAAAATAATGTGTATATATACAGTATATTATGAATGCACGGCCTAATATATAAGCAATGATAGTGTTTGCTTTGCCACCAAGCCTGAGCTTGAGTTAAAAGCTTGTCAACTCAAGAAATATAAAGAATACGTTTGCTTAACATAAAATGGCTTGAAATATTACATGCATTATATTTTTTACTTTCTTTTATTAATGTAATAGCTTTTTCAGAGTAGCATTGATGCCACTATGGGCTGATTTATTTTATTAATCTGATCCTATTCCATTGTTATAGTAAAGAAAAAAAGTGTTTAAGCTGTGGAAGTTACAAAAAAAAAAAAAAAATTGCATTGGCTTTCATTTATAAGGTACAGCTGAAAAGAAATAAAGGCTTTACCTTCAGAAGCATAACAATGGTTTTATGCATCTGATGTGACATGTTTTGTCCTAATGTTCAGTTATCGCTGTTGTGGAATTATATGGACCTTTAATGTAATAAATGGGAGCTGTAGGTTTAAAGTGCACTGAATTAACCATTGGGCATAATGAGCACAATTGCTTACAATTTATTGCTAAATAAAATATATATTAAATACAGTATATAATGAACAATATATTTCTAAACTTTTCTATGTAATATAGCTGTGGAATCTGGCTTGAAACGATGGGGCTGATTTAAAAAAACTAGAGAGTGCAAAATCTGGTGCAGCTCTCCATAAAAAAAAACAATAAACTTCCAGGTTTTTATGTCAAAGCTTAATTGAACAAGTTGAAAGGAGAAGTACAGCCAAAGCTTGTTTGGCTGTACTTCACCTGTGGATCACAAGAATGCAGTTCATTCTGCACTCCTGTGAACCGTTTTCAGCCAACAGTGGGCTGAAGCCAGCTCTTAGCTGACATCACAGTGCCCAGACTGGGGAAAGATCGCAACCATATGCTCGGGATCCACCCAAGAGCCTGGGCCACCACCCGGAAAGACCTCTCAGCAATCTGCACCTCCACAGTGCCGCACTCCAGTGAGCCCGGGGGGGGTGGCAGAGATGAGAGCCAGTGACTGGCAGTCACCAGCTCTCTGCTCATGAAGCACTGAGAACCGAGCGTTCAGCAGTCTTTGATTGCTTGGTTCTCAGTCTTAGAGCAGGCGGGGGGGGGGGGGGGGGACAAATGCAGCATTGGACCGATGCTGCATCCACCTTTTAGTAAGTATGATTCTTAAAAAAATAAAAAATATCCCAGACTTCTCTTTGAAGTTAGAAGCTGATTGGCTACCATGCACAGCTGCACCAAATTTGGCATTCTCTGGTTTTAATAAATCAACTCCCATTGTGTCCCATCTAAAGATAGTTTTCATGAATTCAGAAAGCTAAGTCACTGGACTAACAGCAGCACATGTACAGTAAATGAAAAGTTTCAGTTCACTTTACATAAAGCGACTCATTATGAAAGAACATTCACATGTTGGTCATAATAATTGTTGTCAGATACGTGGATCAAAAGTCCTGCCAGAACTTATTTTGGCTTTTGGATAGAGTAGCCCATGTTTGGTTTTTACTGTCATTTAGGGCTAGATAGGAGTTTTACAGTTTCCCTGCTATTCAAAACAAAACAGTTTAGTTGGACATACATTTTAAGTGGTATGGAGCAACAAACCTTCAAGTTCAATGAAGTATGCAGGCCCAGTAATAATAGTGACTGCTGCATTCCCTGTTTATACCCACAGCAACCAATCAATCAAGTCTTAGGAAAGATGTTGAACTTACAAAGAGTGATCTTTGTAATAGGGGAAACAAAGAGCCGTGAGTGGGTGTACCACTACCAACCGATTACAGCAAGATATAATAATTGACTGTTCTTTAGATGTTCTGAGTCCCCTTTAAAGAATTACTAAACCCAGGACCCTAAATTTGCTATATCTGGTCTCCCACAGTACACAGAACAAGGAAATGCAAATATTTTATTAAATATAAACTGCTAAATACTTTTTCTTATGAGCAGAATATAGCAGTCTTCTGACTTATATCAGTGTTCGGCCTTACACTGGTTAAAGCATGTAGGAGGAATTTTCATTCCCTCTGACTGTCCTATGAGTCTGCATGAAGCCCCTCTGTCTTGACAGTGCTGATTGGCCCTGTGCCGATCACATGCACCCTTGCAAAAAACAAAAACTCTCTAGCAATACACATCAAACTGAGCATGTGCAGAGTGGCCCCAAGGCTCTGTCTTAACAGGAGATGGATTGGGGACAGTAAAAGAAGGGGAGAATGAACAGAGTGGTGGACTGGTGTAGACCTTCAACCCATAAATTATGGGTTTCCCTCGAACAGGAGTCAGTACCAGACTCAATAGCAGGCCTTCCATGGACTAGGATTCAGTACTCCCGGTTTTCTTTTCCACACCCTTTGATCAAACCCACATTGCTGGAACTTCGTAGGTGCTACAGCATAGCGAAGATGTCCAGCTTTCTCTCCCTGTTGACATCTATTATCGTCTACCAGTACTTTGTGCCGGGTTTCTCTGACAAAGCTTTTCAGTTTCAGCCAGATCTGAGCTTTGGTTAGAGCTTCTACCTTTCTTGCCCTCTCTGGTTGGATCAAGCCATGAGTCTTATATCCCGCCCTAAATGCCTCTATTTTAGGCAATTGGAAGATTTGTCAATTGTCCTACTTTCTTTGGTCCCTCCTAGACCATGGTTGTTTTCATAGACAACCCACTTCGTTTGAAGATCTATGCCTGGGAAATGAGCCTTTGTGGAAATCTATCCTATTCTTACAGTATTTTACTTGCAATGCAATTGCCCACAGTTTACGGATACCTTATATTGCCGTACTGGAACCTTGTCTGTTATTTTGTTGATATCCATTGATTCTTGGCTATGGTTGTATTACTGTCTATTAATGGATTTAATTGACTATGGTATGTCATGCCATTTTATTATGTTCAACCACATACCTTAAATAAAGAATAAAAAAAAAAAGGGAGGATCAGAGAAGACAGGATCAAACAGCCTTTATACACAATGCTGAGGATTAACTCTTTAGGTTCCACAGTTCCTTGTACTGATTTGTGATCCTGTCAATCACAACCAGTGAGCCAATCAGGAGACTGTGAGGGCGGGGCCAAACCACGGCTCTGTTTGTTACATAGTAAGTGAGGTTGAAAAAAGACACAAGTCCATCAAGTTCAGCCTTTGTGTGTGATTACAGTATATGTCAGTATTACATTGTATATCTCTGTATTTTGCGGTCATTCAGGTGCTTATCTACTAGTTTTTTAAAACTATCGTTGCCCCCCTTTGAGACCACTGCCTGTGGAAGGGAATTCCACATCCTTGCCGCTCTTACAGTAAAGAACCCTCTACGTAGTTAAAGGTTAAACCTCTTTTCTTCTAATTTTAATTAATGAGTGGCCTTGTGTCTTGGTAAACTCCCTTCCGCGAAAAAGTTTTATCCCTATTGTGGGGTCACCAGTATGGTATTTGTACATTGAAATCATATCCCCTCTCAAGCGTCTCTTCTTCAGAGAGAATAAGTTCAGTGCTCGCAACCTTTTTAAATGGACACACAGAGCAGCAACTCGGCTCGGGTGCCCCCCAGAGCAAGCAGCTTGCTCTGGGGGGCACCCGAGCCACCTGGCAGGAGGGAGGGGCCAGGAGCGCCAAAGAGGGACCCGAGAAGAAGAGGATCAGGGCTGTTCTGTGCAAAACCACTGCAACAGAGCAGGTAAGTATAACATGTTTATTATTTTAATGAAAAAAAAAATAAAGCTTTACAATCACTTTAATTCCCAACATTTAACCTTGTCACAAGCCTGGACTGTGTAAACTAAATAGGAGGCAAAAAGGAATAAACAATAAGTTTCATTCTGAAATTATGTGAAAATGTTGACTTTTTATATGAAAGACAAACTTGGCCCTGCCCTTCCTATATATCATTGAATATGATACGTGGCCTTGTTGACCAGTAAGTAGGCTTAAAAGGTGGTGAAGCCAAGCTCCTATTCCACAGAAGATGTCTAGGTTTGCATAACCTAAAAATTCAACTGTCTATGCACTTACTGATTATTTTAACTTGAAGTTTTTTGTTTTTTTTAGCTTATGCAAAAAAACTGATGCTTATTTCATGATGTACTTTGAGATTTGTGAAAGGCTTACTTTAACCTCTTTTTCCTTTCTGTAAAAGAATGTTGCAAAATCTTTTAGGATAACCTCTATATATCACATTCAGTAGTAAAATCTTGAGGAGATGTTTGAAGGTGGAGAAAAAAAGGCATACAAGACTGTATATCTGTATGTACTGTATTAATTTTCGCAGCAGTCATAATTCCCTATCTGGCTCTTGGATTCCTTTGGGTTGCTTGCCTTTACAGTTTACTTATGAGTTCCTCAAAGAAGCTTGTTGGCTTGTCTTATTTATTCGGGGGATCATCCTGGTATATTGACAGTGCCTTTCTTTTAACCATCTCTGCCTGTCCTCCTGATTCCTCAGGGGATGTAACCGCAATGTTTTTTTGACATAGCATTATGAAAGAAGTGTTCTGCTGTTTTCATGGTTTCTCTCATTGACAACATTGTATAACTCTGTATTGGTAGACGACGGTGATCGTGCGTTTCTTTTCAATGCTTGGTGGTAATCGTTTTAGGAAAGGAAAATAATAATATTGGAAAACTAATATTGGCTTTATTATTTTTATACATTTTTGGTCATATAAGTAAATTATGTAGTATTTATATGCTACTGCTATGTGATCAAGCGCACATTATTAAATATTTAATGTATCATGTAATAAATATGTATCATTTAAAGTAGAACTAAAGGCAAAACTTTTTTTTTTTTAGCTTTGAATAAAGTGGAGTGGGATTAGAACACCTGTAAGTTTTTATTGTTGTCTGTGCTCCTGTGTACTGAACACACTCCCGAGAAAACATTTCCTGCTTGTGTGATTGGCTCACCAATTTCCCCAGAAGTCTGCCTAAGATTTCAGGCATTCCCTGCAACAAAAATGTCATTTTTGGTGATATATTTCCAATAGGAACACATCTAAAGGGATGCAGACCCTGCAGTTTTCCTCATTAGTGCTCTGCAGCTGCACAGCTGATTGATCATTATGAAACTACTCCCATTAGACCCACTCAGCACAGAGGAACAAACGGGGATTTCTTCAGAATAACAAAAGGTAGGAATCTGCAACAAAGGTTGTTATAATCCTTGCAATGCACATAGATCACCCAGAGGGGAATGTTTTTTTATTCAACAAAAGTGGAGATACTCTTTAAAGTAAAAGAAAATACCAAATTTTGGGTTGTCCCCAGAAAAGTAATAGAAGGGAAATCTTCCAATGTGGGCACTAGTTCTGGTGACCAGGGGATCCCTAAGGAATTCCCTTAATTTACAGGGATTTCCTCTTACATCCTGTTTGGCTATGGGACATAAAGTGAAGAGAAATCTCCACAATTGGACACAGATGGCAAAAAGAAATAAAAAATCTGACGGGGTTATAACATTCCCTTATTCTATCCACAATGGAAAAAAAGGATTCCGGCGCGGTTTGTTCACTGGATCAGCAAATTTTTACTTGAAATCGTACCTGAACTGGACTGAAAAACACACAGGACTCTTTTTAAAACCGGACCGCAGCAGCCCCAGACATATGTGAACCGGCTCCATTGAAAGCAGTTCGGTTCACATGTTATGCAAATCGGATGCAGTTCAAAATACATATACAGTGCCTTGAAAAAGTATTCATACCCCATAAAATTTTCAACATTTTGTCATGTTACAACCAAAAACGTAAATGTATTTTATTGGGGTTTTATGTGATAGACCAACACAAAGTGGCACATAATTGTGAAGTGGAAGGAAAATGATAAATGGTTTTCAACATTTTTTATAAATAAATGTGTGAAAAGTGTGGGGTGCATTTGTATTCAGCCCCCTTTAATCTGATACCCCTAACTAAAATCTAGTGGAACCAATTGCCTTCAGAAGTCATCTAAATAGTAAATAGAGTCCACCTGTGTGTAATTTAATCTCAGTATAAATACAGCTGTTCTTTGAAGCCCTCAGAGGTTTGTTAGAGAACCTTATGCTCTGTACACACGATCAGAAAATCGTATGGAAAATATCGCTTTCGAAGTGATCGTATGATAATCGGATCGTTAGTACAGAGCTTTCAAGAGCCGATCATGACAGTTCATCCAATATTATTCTATTGGACGTGCACAAATTGTTTTTTTGTACAATGCCAGATCATACAATTTTCGTTTAATCAGTACAACTATCGTTCGAAAATGCAATATAAATGCATTACAACACATGACATCACTTCCGAATATTTTTTCTGTCGTATGTGAATTTTCGTGACTTTAGTAAACTCATCAGATTTGATCTGAGATTAGCATGCAAAAAAATCAGACGATCATTCGTCTGATAATCTTATCGTGTGTACGGGGCTTTAGTGTACAAACAGCATCGTTAATGCAGAGGAACACACCAGACAGGTCAGGAATGAAGTAGAAGTTTAAAGCAGGTTTAGGTTATAAAAAAAATATCCCAAGCTTTGAACATCTCATGGAGCACTGTTCAATCCATCATCTGAAAATGGAAATAGTATGGCAAAAGTGCAAACCTACCAAGACATGGCCGTCCACTTAAACGGACAGGCCAGGCAAGGAGAGCATTAATCAAAGAAGCAGCCATGAGGCCCATGGTAACTGGAGGAGCTGCAGAGATTCACAGCTCAGGTGGGAGAATCTGTCCACAGGACAACCATTATTCGTGCACTTCATAAATCTGGCCTTTATGGAAGAGTGGCAAGAAGAAAGCCGTTGCTGAAAGAAAGCCATAAGAAGTCCTGTTTGCAGCTTGCGAGAAGCCATGTGGGGGACACAGCAAACATGTGGCAAACATGTGGAAAAAGGTGCTCTGGTCAGATGAGACCAAAATTGAACTTTTTGGCCTAAAAGCAAAATGCTACGTGTGGGGGAAAGCTAACACTGCACATCACCCTGAACGCACCATCCCCAACGTGAAACATGGTGGTGGCAGCATCATGTTGTGGGGATACTTTTCTTCAGCAGGGACAGGGAAGCTGGTCAGAGTTGATGAGAAGATGGATGGAGCCAAATACAGGGCAATCTTAAAAGAAAACCTGTTATGCCGCGTACACATGACCGTTTTTTCCATCGGAATAAACTCTGAAGGATTTTCCGACGGAGTTTCGCTGAAACTGTTTTGCCTACACAAGATCATACCAAAGTCCGACCGTCTAGAACGTGGTGACATACAACATGTACGACAGGACTAGAAAAAGGAAGTTCAATATTGAGTAGCCAATAGCTGCCGCCCCATACTTGCTTCAGAACATGCGTCATTTTTGGTCCGTCGAAACAGCATACAGACGAGCAGTTTTCCCGATTGATTGATTCCGTCGGAAAGATTTAAAACATGTTCTATTTCTAGATCTGTCAGAATTTTCTAAAAAAAAAAGTCCCATGAGGCCCACACACGATCGGAATGTCCGATGAAAAGATTCCACCGGACTTTTCCTGCCGGAAAGTCCGACCGTGTGTACGCAGCATTAGAGTCCGATAAAGACTTGAGACCGGGGCAGAGGTTCACCTTCCAGCAGGACAACGACCCTAAACATACAGCCAGAGCTACAATGGAATGGTTTTGATCAAAGCATATTCATGTGTTAGAAGGCCCAGTCAAAGTCCAGACCTAAATCCAATTGCAAATCTGTGGCAAGACATGAAAAATTCTGTTCACAGACACTCTCCAGCCAGTCTGACAGAGCTTGAGATATTTTGCAAAGAATGGGAAAAAATGTCACTCTCTAGATGTGCAAAGCTGGTAGAGACATCCCCAAAAAGATTTGTAGCTGTAATTGCAGCGAAAGGTGTTTCTATAAAATATTGACTTGGGGGGGCTGAATACAAATGCCACACTTTTCAGATACTTATGTGTAAAAAATGTTGAAAACCGTTTATCATTTTCCTTTCACTTCACAATTATGTGCCACTTTGTGTTGGTCTATCACATAAAATCCCAACAAAATACATTTATGTTTTTGGTTGTAACATGACAAAATGTGGAAAATTTCAAGGGGTATGAATACATTTTCAAGGCACTGTAAATGTGAACCAAGCCTTATTACACCTGTTGGATTTTTATTGCTTTCTGAGGCTCAGAGAAATTTCAAAACCCTTCCTATGCAGGTTGCAGCTGAGAAGCCATAAAACCTTACCAAAATTTTAAAAAAGATGGACAAATAATATCATATTATTCTCAAATATCCAAATTCGTAGCAGTGTGTCTGACTCCCGCAAACCTCACTTGAGGGTAACCTAGTGAACTCAAGTATTGCCAGCACCTCGTGCATTTGTATACTGAGAGAAGCAGATGTAACGGCGTATTGCAGATTTTTATTGTTTTTTTATTGGACGAGAACGTAAACAGCGTTTAATATTATTTTGTTTTTACTACCAAGGTCCAAACTGGTCTGTATTTTTAGGCATTTATAGTAATTTCCATAAGAAAATGAATAGTTTGTTTCATGTTTTATGTGATATCCAGTACATGTTAAAAAGATTTCTTCAATATATGTTTGTTTCAAAAACCTTGATTATATGTTTAGTTTGAACATACAGTATGTATATGGGGGCCATCCATATTTGTTCATATGCAGGCTCTTCTTCCTACTTAGCAGGACAACCCAGTGGTCAGTTGAGTGTTTTACTTCTCCCTTTTACACTTCAAGTCTATGAGTGCACAAACTAATTGAAAACAATGCTCTCCCCATGTGGTTGATATATTAGTTTTAAAGCAAATATTATTATTATTATTATACAGGATTTATATAGCGCCAACAGTTTGTGCAGTGCTTTACAACATGAGGGCAGACATTACAGTTACATTACAATTTAATACAGGAGTAATCAGAGGGCCCTGCTCGATAGAGCTTTCAATCTAGAAGGGAGGGTCAAGTGGAACAAAAGGTAATAACTGTGGGGGATGAGCTGAGAAAATGAAAATACAGTTGTTAGATGTGGGTAGGGTAGGCTTCTCTGAAGAGGAGGGTTTTCAGGGATCATCTAAAAGCTAATAGAGTAGGAGATAATCAGACAGATTGGGGTAAGGAGTTAGTACAGCTAGGACAGAGTTATTGCATTGAGCTACTAAGAGCTTCTTCTAGCAGGGGCGGATACAGAGTCTAGTCTCGGGAGGGGCACTGCCAGAAAATCCATTTTTTTTTTTTGTGGGCAATTTATTGGGGAAACGGCTGGTGTTGGCGCTTCAATAATCCCGGCACCATGGTTGTTACGGTGTCAGGATGATTGAAGCGCATTATTTCATTACATTACATTGTGATATAAAATGAAATAGTTCAACTCACCATAATGCAGAATCAGTGGGAGCCCTGAGTGTGTCACTTGCCACGTCACCTGCCACACGTTGTGGATTGTCACTTGCCACGTCACCCTCCACACATTGCGAATTGTCACTTGCCACATCACCTGCCACCAGATGCAGATTGTCACTTGCCACGTCACCTGCCACACCTTGCGGATTGCCACTTGCCTGCTAAGGTGATGTTTTGGGTGTCTCCTGCTGTGTCAAAGACTCCCAGAGTCAGGCAGCAGGGAGATAATGTAATCTCTGCTGCCTGCCCAGTGAGCGGGCGGAAGTTACTGCAGGGATGCAGGGCTGGCAGTGAGAGATGATCTCATCTCTCTGCTCCTCCGCCCCTGGCTAACTGATTGGCCAGCTGCCACACCAAGCCTGCTCTCTCACTCTCACCTGCCAACACACTGAGCCACCTGGCAGCCCAGCCCGCCCACAAACCGCACCGCCCGGTCCGCCCGCTATCGGAGCCGCCTGCTATCTCACCCGCCTGCAGGGCCGCCCGTTATCTCACCCGCCCGGCCTGCAACAAATTTCTCGGGGGGTGCCAATTCCCCCCCCCCTAGATCCGCCCCAATTCTCTAGTGGCTAAGCTACACATCTCTACATTTAACTCAATAACAAAAATATGGAGGATCAGCATATAGAAATGACCATACCAAATATTATCTGATATTATTAGCTGAAAGGAAGTTTCACATAGAAAAATTACTAAGAGTTTGTTGACAAAAGAGATATGCATATTCTGTTTCTCAATAAACTATCCCTTGCATTCCCAACAATTTTTTTGCGGCATACGGAGTATGTTTTGGTTCATTCTCGATATGCCGAAAATAGAATCGGGTAAAAGGGATAACATACACTATATTGTCAAAAGTATTGTGACGCCTGCCTTCACACGCACATGAAATTTAATGTAATCCCAGTTTTAGTCTGTAGGGTTCAATATTGAGTAGGCCCACCCTTTGCAGCTATAAAAGCTTCAACTGTTCTGGGAAGGCTGTCCACAAGGTTTAGGAGTGTGTCTATGGGAATGTTTGACCAATCTTCCAAAAGCGCATTTGTGTGGTCAGGCACTGATGTTGGACGAGAAGGCCTGGCTCACAGTCTGCGCTCTAATTCATCTCAAGGGTGTTCTATTGGGTTGAGGTCAGGACTCTGTGCAGGCCAGTCAAATTCCTCCACCCCAAACTCACTCATCCACGTCTTTATGGACCTTGCTTTGTGCACTGGTCCAAATCATTTGGTGGGGGGGGGATTATGGTGTGGGGTTATTTTTTCGGGGGTTGGGCTTGCCCCCTTAGTTCCAGTACCAAGAAATTTTGGACAATTTCATGCTCTCAACTTTGTGTGAACAGTTTGGGGATGGCCCCTTCCTGTTCCAACATGACTGCGCACCAGTGCACAAATCAAGGTCCATAAAGACATGGATGAGCGAGTTTGGGATGGAGAAACTTGACTGGCCTGCACAGTGTCCTGACCTCAACCCGATAGAACACCTTTGGGATGAATTAGAGCGGAGACTGCGAGCCAGGCCTTCTCATCAAACATCAGTGCCTGACCTCACAGATGCGCTTCTGGAAGATTGGTGAAATATTTCCATAGACACACTCCTAAACCTTGTGGACAGCCTTCCCAGAAGAGCTGAAGCTGTTATAGCTGTATAGAGTGGGCCAACTCAATATTGAACCCTATGGACTAAGACTGGGATGCCATTAAAATTCATGTGCTTGTAAAGACAGGCATCCAAATACTTTTGACAATATAGTGTACATTCTTCAAACATGTGCAGAAGTAAAATCATCAGCGGTTGTTCAATGGTCGAAGAGGAATGCTGCAGGACCCTTAAGAAGAAAGAGAGAGGGAGATGGCGTCATCTTTAGATGGAAAGGCTACAGAAGGCTCATCAGGTCATCGCTGGAGGAGGGCACACTGAGAGGTAAGTGAGCCATAATGTGTAAGTATGCTCTACGTGCTTGCTCATCATGGCAAAAGCTTACCTGAATTTCAACAATAGCTGAAGAAAGAATAAAAGTTTCCCTATAACAAGAGTTCTTGTGACCAGTCATTCACCTTTTTGAATTAGTAAGTACATTTCTTTGTTACTTAATTGAATTGCAGCTGTTTTTCTGTTTTTATACTGAGGATAAAGAACAGTTAGAGCACACAATACACCACAGGAGCCTATATGCAGGTGTGAAGTCTAATTTAATGCTTTGACCACCTATGGTGCCTATTCATAAAGAAATGCAATGTATATTTTTGGCATTTTTTTTTTTTTTTTTTTAATGAGCAATTTTATTTCCACAGTTTTACTTATCTGAAGTCATTTAAGGCACTTTTTTTTTACCATGTTTCAACAAAGGCGAACATTATACATACAATAATGTTTTGTATTATTATATATTGTATTTGCTTTAACTTTGTTCAGACCTTCTATACAAATTTTTTTTTTTTTTTGCAAAAAAAAAAATTGCTATTTTACACCACCCTAATCCTAGTGTATTTCATTATTTCCAACTAAAGTATGCTAGAGAAAAAATGTTGTCACTTTTATCACAACTTTTTTTTTTCCTAATCTATTACATTTTCACACTGCACCATGACACTGCAACTTCTATGTCAAGGTTTTAGAGTCTGGATAATATTCAGGTGGATTTTAGTGGTAGATTAGGGTAAAGCTTGTCAAAGGCAAGAGCAATTATTTTGCTGATCTCTCGTATGAAATGGCCTACGTGTCTTTCTGAAGATGGCCCTAGAACACAAGACCGTTCATCCTGATGTGATCTTGTTTGGCCTATTTTTTTTAAAGAAAAGCTACTTTTATCAAAAAATAAATAAAAAAAAGTTTTAATCCTAAATTTTTTAAAGTATATTTGCAATTCTATTTTAATATCTCCTTTGGCAATTTATGTTAAGATCTACAGGTATATTATCTAATATACCTAAGGCTCCTATAAACCCTACTGTATATTCTTTAGGCGTGTGCAATTCGTTTCGTTCCGAATTCATTTTTTAACGAATTTCGACAAATTCGATAATTCGGGATTATCCGAATTAACAAAAACCCGTTTAACGATTTTTTTCGTAAATTCGATAAAATTGGACATTCGTAAATTCGGGCATTTGTACATTCGTACATTGGTAAATTAGTGAATTCGTAAATTTGTAAATTCGAAAATTCGGAAATCTGAAATAATAGTTAACTAATAATAACTTAACTATTAGTAATTACTAGTAACTTTTAAATTATAGGTATTGTAATTTCCTTTCAAATTTGGCTGTTAGTGAACGTAACACATACAAATGTATCCAAGTTATGAATGATCCGAAAAAACAGAATGGAACATAATGAATTAATAATAATAAATAATAATAATAACAACGTTTTATTATTATTATTTATTATTAATTTGTTCTGTTCCATTTTTTTAGATGCAGCATTCATTTTGGATAATTTGTAACTTTGGATAAATTCGTATTTGTTATGTTCACTGACAGTCAAATTTGAAAGGAAATTACAATACCTATAATTTAATAGGTAGTTACTATTTCAGATTTTTGAATTTTCAGGTTTTTGGATTTTCAAACTTCGAATTTACAAATTTCCGAATTTTCTAATTTACAAATGTACGATTTTACGAATTTACGAATGTACGAATGAACGAATGTTCGAATTTACGAATGTACGAATGAACGCATTTACGAATTTACGAATGAACGAATTTACGAATCGCGATCATAACGAATGACCCGAAAAATGAAAAAAAATAATGAACTAATGAAACGAAAACGAAAATGAACAAATTTTTTGGCTGTGCACATGTCTAATATTCTTATATAGTGATTTGTATGTTTTTGTTTTCTTTTTTTTATTCCTCTTTTTTTTTCTCTCCAAATATCTATGATGAAAACGTCAATAAAGAAGTATTATAGAAAAGGGAGGAAAAAAAAGAAAACCAAAAAAATAATATGAATGTAGTTGCTCATGCCTTTAGTTTTACATAGATCTCTCTAATCTGCAATATGCAGAGCCTCCTGGTTACTTATAGCTCGGTAGCTAATAATATTTCATTTTATCTGTTCCGTTTCTCTGTTACACACAGAGCCTTATGCCTCCCTATCACATGTATTGATGCAATGCCTCATACCTCTCTATTCCATGCAGTGCTTCATGCCTCTACTGCAAGCTATGTTTCTTTTATTGTTGGCAAAACAGGGAAGGGTCTTTTGTTAGGTTTTTATTGCCATCTGTGTCCTTCCTGGAAAAATAGTAACGTGAAACCTCTCCAAAGGGGACACAAATGACAAAAATACATTTTTCGTGAGCGAGGAAAGGGTAAAGGTGGTCATAGATGACTATGAAAAAAGGAACAGATTCCTCCATCCACACAAGCGAGGTGGAGAGAGGAATCCTCCCTGCTGAGACATTACATTCTGACGGCGGGACTTTCAGCTAGCAGAGTACACTAATCAGCTATTGTAGCCATTAATTGAGAAAAGTTTCCCAATATCTAATGACCAACTTCTGTTGAATGGGGACAGTCATACATAGATCGTAATTTGGATGGTCCCTGCTGAATTGACCGAATTTTGATCCCTTAGTGGGATCAGCTTAAAGCGGAGCTCCACGCAAAAGGGGACGTTCCGATTTAAGCACTCCTCCTCCCATCCCTTGCCGCATTTGGCATGTCATTTTTTGGGGGGGGAGTGGGTACCTTGTTTTGACAAGTACCTGCTCCCACTAGGCGATCCGAGCGGAAGTTCTTTTCTCCCCCTCCCTCTAAGCAGTCTTCTGGGACACATCACAGGTCCCAGAAGACTGCCCTGACCATTCAGCAGGCACAGCCTGACTCGCCCCCCTGGCTGAAGCCAAAAGCTGTCGCAGCTGGGTGCCCACAATTGAATGCCAGTGCCAGAGAGGGAGACCAGTGATGGTTCAGGTGACCACATCGCTGGATCCTGGATGAGCGTGTGTACACTTTGTGTAGCTGCTGCCTTTTAATAAACAAATGATTAGGGCTCTGCTTTAAAGCGGTTGTAAACCTCAGACAGGAAATATGAACAAAGCATATTCTTCTATATTGTGTACTTGTCTCAATTAAGAGCAATAATTGTCATTTCTGTCTGCTGTTTTGTTCCTCTATCAGCAAGAATCACTTCTGACAAGTTTTCCTGACACCAGGAGAAAAATTGTGACAGGGGAGGGGCCTCCAGCTGATTGCCTCAGCTCTGTTCCTGTGTGCTGTGTAAAGGGGCGTGTCCCTTTTCTCCAATCAGCTCTCAGACATCTCCTCAATAAACTCTGCAGAGTGTAACTTCAGCTCTCTGCCCCCTTTTTTTCTGAACTCTCAGACAAGCTTTCTAAATTCTGCACTTTGAATGGTTGTATAGATGAGAGGGCTGCAGATAAACAGGTACAATCTATGTAGGAGGATTTGTTTAATCTTTGTGTATCACCTTAAGCTAGTCACTTTGCCGAGTATTTGTAAGGGTTTACAACCGCTGAAAAAGCGGAGCTTAACCCTACTACACTTTACAGCCACTGAAGTGGCCATCTTAGCCCCTGTTTGATCTGCAGTCGCCATGCTGCTGCACATGTAAGTTATGACACCAGCAATTTAATGGCTTGACGGTTTGGTTGAGAGAACAAGCAGCTGTGACAGTTATTATTCACGGCATGCATTGAATGTAACTGCTTCAGAAAATCATGAAATTAATAGGTTTAGTTCCACTTTAAATCTTTTGTTTTTATAGCTGTCTGTACCACCTTGTCCCAGTGACAACTGCAGTCACCCCATAGTTGTCCCTCTGTCACAAGGACAGAAAGTGATGGAATATCTCTCTGATGGGGTCACAGACAAAAATAAAAATCCAGATAGTTTGTTTAATAATTGGCTTTTATTGAACAAATGCTTTGAGGATACATAGGTAGAATAAACAGTACAAGTATCCACATATTTGTAATTTTCCATGGTACAATTTGACCAAACAGACTTGTTAACTCTATCCCTCTGTAGTCTAAAAAAAAATAAAAATAAAAAAATATGGCTGCAGGCTTTAGATAAAGGATATACCACCAAGAAAATAGGCAGGTCGGTTGCAGGCCTAGGATTTTTGGATTATAGATGTGAACAGGTATATTCCACTGAGCCTAATAAAGCCACTTTTCACTAGATATTCAAATATATTCCGTTGTTAAGCCTTAACGCTATGAGAATGAGTGTAATTTAGATAAATGGATTTTTAATTATAATGCGCTTTCCACATATTCCCATATTCCATCGTGTTAATGGCACATGAAAAGTCTTTGCTCAAACAGAGTGTGAAAGTACTAAATCTGAGCCGGACTAGATATCTTGGGAGGAATTGTTGTTCTCTGTGCATTGTTGTCCACTTGAGCACAGCAGAGTTTAAAGATCACAGCAAAATGTCAGCGTTCAGCTATGAGAACAGAGCTCACGAATCTCAGGTTAGCAGCCAGCAGATGCCCCATGCTGTGCCTGCACAATTAGAAATACAGACGGTTCCATTAGGTTAGACACTGCATGGAATTCAGTCTGGATATACAGTATGAAAGTTAGCTTAAAGACATATGCAAAGAAATTACCATTAAAAAAAATGTACCTCTTAAGCTTTTCAAGGGAATCCCTGATGATTGTCACATACGTATTTTCTTTGTTATGGTCAGGACTGAAAACCTACAGATATCTTTATTTTTTTTTTCAGTCCATTGAATAGGAAAATGTGTGTTTTTCTTTCTGGTCAACGAGTGGAGCTTTGGGCTGATTTTCTTTTTTTTTTTCTCCTTTGTTGTAAAAACCTGTTGTTTACAGAGCCCAATAACCCAAGCTGAAATATATCACCACACAAGGGAATAACAGGTGTGACTTGTCTCTTATTGGATGCTTCTGTATGAAAAGACAGCATGGGAAGAGACTAAATATACTTTTGATAGCAAAAAGCTGATCTCAATGGATTTATTAAGTTATATAAAGAATTTCATTATAATGACCCAAATCCATTATGTTTTCCTTAAAGTAAAAGTACAGCCAAAGCTCATTTGGCTGTACTTCTCCTGTGGATCACAGGAGTGCAGTTCATTCTGCACTCCTGTGGCCGTTTTCAGCAGACAGCAAGCTGACATCACAGAGCCGGTCCAGTCTCGAGAAAGATTGTGACCATATGGGTGGGATCGACCACATGCCTGGACCAGCACCCAGCTCAGCCTCTCAGCCCCCTCCACAGCCCAGAGCCAGAGCTCCTGTGAGCACGGGGGAGGGGGGGGGGAGCATCGGGTGATCGGTGTTCTCAGCCTAGACCCAGCAGGGAACAGATGCAGCATCGGATCGATGCTGCATCAACCTAGGTAAGTATGATTTAAAAAAAAAAAAGGATTCCTATACTTCTCTATTAATAAAATGAATAGATATGTGGAATATGCTCATGGTACACTTGAAGTACATTTGTACATTTTGCATTTCGGCTTACTCCAGGGTGTCAATTCTACCATCTGGCTGACTTCCTTTCTGGTATCTATCTTTTGCCCCTCACAGACCTGCTAGCTAAATTCTTACAGTTTTTGCATTTTCTCCCTGCATCAGCACAATTGAAAGCCTATGTTTTGTCAAACTTTTTTTGGCACGAGGGACATTACTTACTATTAATGCAAAGTGTACTTTGTGCTAATGGATGCTGCTTTAGTTGAATCTCCTGTCTTCTGATGCTCCCCTATCCTTGCAGTGGTAATATTACGGTTAATAGAGCCAAAGGACCTGTGACTCCCTGCACTTTCTGCCCCTTCCACCAATTCATAGAAGTCTTACTATTGTTTTTATGAATGCAGAGTGGTCTATGATCGCCTGTCACAGGTCCTTCAGCTTTAATAACACCCACAGCACCCAAGGAATACCACTGCAGAAGGGCATTGGAGGAAGGAAGATTTCAACTAAAGCAGACGCTATTAGCACAAGTGATGCTTGACATTGATAGTAAACACTGTTTGACTAAATTTAGCCTTTAAGCTTCAAAATTCAACACTGGTTGGCTGCTGAAGGTACATCTCTCTCTCTCTGAGCTTCAGAAATTGGCAGAGATAGCTCGATCGCTGCACACCTCTCCTGGCCCGAGTGTTTAGCAGGTAAAAGCAGCCTTAGCTCAATAAATCCAGGCCACACCCCAACATGTTTCACCCTGCCCATGATTAGCGGTGAGCTCAGGCGTGTTCGGATTGTACCCACCAGGAAGCCAACACTGCACACCACCAATCATAGGCAGCTTATGTATATGCAGCTGCCGGTCAGGAAATGCCTCACTGCCTATGATTGGCAGTGTGCAGTGATGGCTTCCTCGTGGGTTCGATCTGAACATGCCCAAGCCCATCTCTACCCATGATTCAGCCCTGAGCTGAGGATGCATTTATCTGCTAACCGCTTGGGCCAGGCAAGGCTATCTCTTCCTCTTTCTGCAGCATGGTTTGGGTCTGGATGAACCTCTCCTCAGCCTCCACCCTCACAAGTCAGCGGTATCCAACTCATCAGACCTTGATAGCTTAAGTAGGGACCCTTAAGCATTTATCGTGGGTCTCTCTCTGAGCTTGTTACAGACTTGGGGCCTGTGTCAATAGGCTTTTATTTACTTCAGACATGTTTTGAATTCCCATACATATAGTGGGGACAGAAAGTATTCAGACCCCCTTAAATTTTTCACTCTTTGTTATATTGCAGCCATTTGCTAAAATCATTTAAGTTCATTTTTTTCCTGATTAATGTACTCACATCACCCTATATTGACAGAAAAACACAGAATTGTTGACATTTTTGCAGATTTATTAAAAAAGAAAAACTGAAATATCACATGCTCCTAAGTATTCAGACCCTTTGCTCATTATTTTGTAGAAGCACCCTTTTGATCTAATACAACCATGAGTCTTTTTGGGAAAGATGCAACAAGTTTTTCACACCTGGATTTGGGGATCCTCTGCCATTTCTCCTTGCAGATCCTCTCCAGTTCTGTCAGGTGGGATGGTAAACGTTGGTGGACAGCCAATTTTTAGGTCTCTCCAGAGATGCTCAATTGGGTTTAAGTCAGGGCTCTGGCTGGGCCATTCAAGAACAGTCACAGAGTTGTTGTGAGGCCACTCCTTCGTTATTTTAGCTGTGTGCTTAGGGTCATTGTCTTGTTGGAAGGTAAACCTTCGGCCCAGTCTGAGGTCCTGAGCACTCTGGAGAAGGTTTTCGTCCAGGATATCCCTGTACTTGGCCGCATTCATCTTTCCCTCGATTGCAACCAGTCGTCCTGTCCCTGCAGCTGAAAAACACTCCCACAGCATGATGCTGTCACTAACATGCTTCACTGTTGGGTCTGTATTGGACAGGTGATGAGCAGTGCCTGTTTTTCTCCACACATACCGCTTAGAATTAAGGCCAAAAAGTTCTATCTTGGTCTCATCAGACCAGAGAATCTTATTTCTCACCATTTCGGAGTCCTTCAGGTGTTTTTTAGCAAACTCCATGTGGGCTTTCATGTGTCTTGCACTGAGGAGGGGCTTCCGTCGGGCCACTCTGCCATAAAGCCCCGACTGGTGGAGGGCTGCAGTGATGGTTGACTTTCTACAACTTTCTCCCATCTCCCGACTGCATCTCTGGAGCTCAGCCACAGTGATCTTTGGGTTCTTCTTTACCTCTCTCACCAAGGCTCTTCTCCCCCGATAGCTCAGTTTGGCCGGACGGACAGCTCTAGGAAGGGTTCTGGTCGTCCCAAATGTCTTCCATTCAAGGATTATGGAGGCCACTGTGCTCTTAGGAACCTTAAGTGCAGCAGAATTTTTTTTGTAACCTTGGCCAGATCTGTGCCTTGCCACAATTCTGTCTCTGAGCTCTTCAGGCAGTTCCTTTCATCTCATGATTCTCATTTGCTCTGACTTGCACTGTGACCTGTAAGGTCTTATATAGACAGGTGTGTGGCTTTCCTAATCAAGTCCAATCAGTATAATCAAACACAGCTGGACTCAAATGAAGGTGTAGAACCATCTCAAGGATGATCAGAAGAATTGGACAGCACCTGTGTTAAATATATGAGTGTCACAGCAAAGGGTCTGAATACTTAGGACTATGTGATATTTCAGTTTTTCTCTTTTAATAAATCTGCAAAAATGTCAACAATTCTGTGTTTTTCTGTCAATATGGGGTGCTGTGTGTACATTAATAAGGAAAAAAATGAACTTAAATGGTTTTAGCAAATGGCTGCAATATAACAAAGAGTGAAAAATTTAAGGGGGTCTGAATACTTTCCGTCTCCACTGTATCTATAGAAGTGCAAAACCTGCTTAAAGGAGGTCAGATGTGCCTGCATTTAAATTCTGAATAGTCTTAGAAGCATCTTAGATGTATACCATCAACACAAGCCAAAAAAATCATTCAATACAAGCTTTAACTCGCACACATATTAGAGCTTGGACATGGCATGAGGTTGCATATTATATACTCATGTGATAAGAGGCTGACAAGAATTAGTGTGAGAAGCTTTTGAATTCTAGCTGCTTTGAATATTGTAAGACTCACATTGAACTGGACTTTAGAACAATGTGTCTGTCTAGTATGAGTGTAGTATTCCCAGGATAACATTAGCAGTCCACTGATTGATTTTACATGCTGAATGAAGTTCTTCAAAATAAAAGCCCACTCACAAATGATATCTTTGTTGAGGACCTTTAGACCCCTTTCACATTGAGCCTCCCTGGGCAGCGGCGGTAAAGCTGCACTTTTTTTAGCGCCACTTTACCGTCGTTTAAAGCAGAGCTCCGCCGAAATTTTTTTTTTAAAAGTCAGCAGCTACAAATACTGCAGCTGCTGACTTTTAAAACATAGACACTTATCTGTCCAGGGCGCCCGCGATGTCGGCACCCGAGGCCAAACCGTCTCTCGGTCCTTGGGTGCTGCCGCCTCCATCTTCGGGAAGGAAATCAGGAAGTGAAGCTGTGCGGCTTCACTTCCCGGTTCCCTACCGCGCATGCGTGAGTAGCGCAGCGCAATACGGCTGGTCCCTGCTGTCTCTGGGACCCGTGTGTTTCCCAGCAGACAGCGGGGGGGAACAGGATGTGGCGTAAATAACCGCAGATTCTGCGGCTATCTACACCGGAAGTGGGTACAGATACCTGTAATATAGAGGTATCTGCACCCCCCTCCCCCCTGAAAGGTGCCAACTGTGACACCGGAGGGGGGGAGGAATCCGATGAGTGGAAGTTCCACTTTTGGGTGTAACTCCACTTTAAGCGGCGTTATTCGCCCGCTAGCGGGACGGTTTTAAAAAAAAGGGGTTAAATCCACCCGCAAAACGCCGCTGCAGCGGCGCTTTGCAGGCGGTGTGGCAGCGCTGCCCCATTGTTTTAAATGGGCAGGAGCGGTGGAGGAACGGTGTATTCACAGCTCCTCCACCGCTGCAAAGAAGCTGCTGGCAAGACTTTTTGTGATGCCCTGCCAGTGTAGCGCCCTAGTGTGAAAGCACTCGGGCTTTCACACTGGGTTTGCAGCTGAGGCTTTTTTCAGGTGCTATGCAGGTGCTATTTTTAGCTCTGTAGCGCTTGAAAAACACCTCCGGTGTGAAAGGGGTCTTAGATGAGAACAATTGAATCATTCCCTGTCTTTGCTTAGCTATGTAAGGGCTGCACTGATAGAAGTGGAGGAGAAGATCCAGGAAAATCTGTAAAGAGATCCTGCTAGTAGAGTGTCTGATAATCCATTGGTGAATACAACTGACTTCCACCTACTGAGACCTTTTTGTTTTTTCATAGGTGCCATTATTATTCTATCACTTTACTATGAAATAGTAACATAACTATTGTGCAGTGCTATCCTGGATATTTAGACATATTGAATATTAAACAAGTATTAAACCACTGTGTGCTTGGTGAGCATTTGCCATAATGTGCAAGTAATCACAGCCACTTCCATCTCCGCTGCTGCTACTTCTCGGTTCCCAGGCATCCCCTTTGGCCATTGGTCAGCCACTGATATTTCTGCCCATACACACAGTGGTTACATCATCCACAGCACCTTGCCTATTCCAAACATCTGTAAGATGGTTGAAATTAAGCGACAGTGTAGACAGATGTAGCACTAACCCCGTAGGAGCCACTGGATAAGATGGGTCCTCTGTTCTTTGTCTCAACCTTCTTGAGAACCTTACTCCCTCTAACACACCAGGCTGAGTGTACAAACATTCAATACCACAGAAAATCAAGTATAAGTAATACTTAGTACCCAATAGTAGTGCTATATCAAAGAAAACAGGCACCAAACCAGATAGTATGTTGTCACCCAATATGTTAATATGTTGTCACCCAATATAGTTGGCAACTAGGCAAGCATAACATGGATTAACACCGATAATACAATTTAGCATATACAGTGATTAGCAGTAAGGACTAGACATTGCATTTGGTGGCCAGATCAACATAAACAGTAGCAAGGCCACCTCAAGTGTAGCAGTGAGCAGTAGTAAAGTTTAATCTACCGAATGTTGGAACTGTACCAGAGCACATTTATGGTGGCGATGCTAGTCCTAGATCAACTGGGTATGCACTGTCCAAAAGAAAATGGTAGTGGAAGGGGCAGGGGAACAAAGAGGGCTTGCAGAATAATTATTATAGGAGGGGCAGTCCTTTGAGATGTTCTTCTGCCAGCTATTGTTGGGGCCCTCTAAGAGCACTGGTGCACTTAACAACAGTCCCAGTTAACCTGCATGCAGTATAGGCATGGTATAGTCCCAGCACAGGTGCACAGTAGATGTGGTTCATATGCAGTGACAATTCATTATAACTGCATTGTAGGGTTGGCATGAGTGCAGTATAGGTTTGGTAAAAGTGCAGTACATGGCTGGTATGGATGCTGTGCTGTATTGGTTGGATGGCCTGCTCTCACTGGCTCAGTTTTCTACTAGCAGTGTTAATAATGGGCAAATAGCCCTCTCACCAGTTCCCAGAATGCTGCTGTGGGCGGTTGCCATAGAAGGGGGACCCTGTCAGTCTCTCCCTGAAAGCCTCTGGTGATCAGAGGTGGGAAGCAGAGGGTGAGTGTATGCTTCAGCGTCATATTGGGATGTGTAATGTATCCATTGTAGTGTAGCCATTATATGGCTGTCGTCTCAAACTACAACTCCCTGCATTCTCAGCTATCTGCATAGAAGTCCATGGGCTTGCTTGACTTTAGCTGTCCTCCTGCTGGCCGGAGGAGAATAGTGCACCATAACATCAGTATCTCAGTAGAGGGAGAGAAGAATAAAAAGCAATGTCTCTGTCTCCATAATGCTTTAGCCCTGCACCTGGCTACACGGACATTAAAAAAAATTCTAGTGGAAAGAGGTAAATTCTTTTGGCAGAATAGACTATGCATGTATCTACTGCCAGAAATTCATACTCCTAGCATTTTTGTTTACTATTCAGCTTTTAAAATTGCTGCCTCATAGTACAAAGGCAGCAGGTACTCTGTACATATTTTGTGTACAATTTGATTAAAATCAATTACTTTTTTTTAAATTCGATATTGAATATCTTCAGCAAACTAACCCTTGTGTTACATTCATGTCGATAGGCAAAGGAGACAGAGAGGATGCTCAGATGCTGTTTGCCAACACCACATATTGTGTTTATTCAGAGATCATTGATTAATCTAATGCACTAGAACATTCAACATAATTACATGTGAGAGTCTACGACAATTAAGAAAATTATTTTTATAATCCGGAACATAAAAACATGTTCGTAAGAACAACTTTGATTTAGCTTTATAAATTTTATGACGCAGCTGTACTACTGAATATTGATGATGTTTCCCTGTAATAAAACATGAGGAAAAAAAACACATTTATTTAGAGCTACAAGACACTTGGTACAGGATAATGGAATGAGAATACATCAACATTTTTATTTCTTAGCAGAACTAAACCCACTGATTTAACGATTTACCAAAGCAGGTGCATCCAATGCATTTCTGCCAGTGTGCTGATGTCAGCTTTCAACTGAACTTTAACCACTTAAGCCCCAGAAGGTTTTACCCCTTAATGACCAGGCCATTTTTTGCGATACGGCACTGCGTTATTTTAACTGACAATTGTGCGGTCGTGCGACGTTGTACCCAAACTAAATTGATGTCCTTTTTTTTCCCCACAAATAGAGTTTTCTTTTGGTGGTATTTGATCACCTCTGCGGTTTTTATTTTTTGCGCTGTAAACAACAAAAGAGTGTCAATTTTGAAAAAAAACAACAATATTTTTTACTTTCTGCTATTAAATATTACCCAATAAAAATATGTAAAAAATAAAATGTCTTCATCAATTTAGGCCAGTATGTATTGTGCTACATATTTTTGGTAAAAATAATCTCAAGTACCCTATATTGATTGGTTTGTGCAAAAGTTATCATGTCTACAAACTATGAGATATTTTTATGGCATTTTTATTTTTACTAGTAATGGCGCCATTTAGAGATTTTTTTAGCAGGACTGCGACATTGCGGCGGACAAATGGGACACTAAGTGACACTTTTTGGGGACCAGTGACAGCAATACAGTGATCAGTGCTAAAAAAAAAAAACGTGCTGTCACTGTATAAATGACACTGGCAGGGAAGGGGTTAACATCAGGGGCGATCAAAGGGTTAAATGTGCTCCTAGGGAATGCTTTCTAACTGTGTGGGAGATGGACTAACTTGAGGAAGAGCGACATCTGTGTTCCTGATTAGCAGAAACACAAGATCTCGCTCTTCCGGTCTGACAGAACGACGATCTGCCTTGTTTACATAGGCAGACAGTCGTTCTGTCTGTTCTCCAAACAATCGCGTGTGGCCATCATGGCCGCCCGACCCGCTGATTGGCTTCTGCTCTGTCCAATCACAGCGGGAGCGGGTCACTGGCAGCGCGCGCCCCAGACCCGGAAGTCGCAAACAACATACAGGTACGTTCTTTCATGCAGCCTGCTGCAGTATATGTGCGGTTGGTGGTCCAGAAGTAGGTAAAGGAGACGTTTGGGGTAGATAAAAAAAGAAAAACAAACATACAGTTAGATCATTATTAACCACTTGCCGACCAGCTACTTTACATATACGGCGGCAGGTTGGCTCTCCTGCAAAAATCGCCGTATATGTAAGGCAGCTCCTTTAAGAGCCATAGCAGGCGCGGGCCCGCTGCACGCCAGAGGACCCGATGCACGTGGCCGGTGGGCTCAATCGCACAAATCCTCGTTCTGACAGGGGAGGAGAGACAGATCTCCTGTCTCCTGTCTCCTCGTCCAGTCAGTCCCATCCCCCCACAGTTAGAAACACCTCCCAGGGAACACATTTAACCCCTTGATTGCCCCCTAGTGTTACCCTTCCTTGCCAGTGACATTTACACAGTAATCGGTGCATTTTTATAGCACTGATCACTGTATAAATTTCAATGGTCCCAAAAATGTGTCAAAAGTGTCCGATCTGTCCGCCGCAATGTCGCAGTCCTGCTAAATATTGCAGATCACTGCCATTACTAGTAAAAAAAAATAAAATAAATAAACATGCCATAAATCTATCCCCTATTTTGTAGACGCTATAACTTTTGCGCAAACCAATCCATGTACGTTTATTGGGATTTTTTTTACCAAAAATATGTAGAAGAATACATAGTGACCTAAACTGATGAAGGAATTTGTTTTTTAAAATGTTTTATATATATATATATATATATATATATATATATATATATATATATATATATATATATATATATATATTAGCAAAAAGTAAAAAATATAGTTTTTTTTTTTTTTTAATTGTCGCTTTTTTTTTATTTATAGTGCAAAAAATAAAAACCGCAGAGATGAGCAAATATGACCACCAAAAGAAAACTCTATTTGTGGGAAAAAAGCACATCAATTTTGGGTACAACATCACACGACCGTGCAATTGTCAGTTAAAGCGACGCAGTGCCGTATCGCAAAAAATGACCTGGTCATTAAGGGGGCAAATCTTTCCAGGGCTGAAGTGGTTAATTTGGACACAGGCACAATTTTCATACTTTTGGCTCTGTTTTCCACCAGAATAAAATTTTAATGAAACAATCCAAATTAATTTGAAGAGCAGACTTTCAGCTTTAATTCAAGGGGTTGAACATAAATATCAAGTACAAATTTTAGGAATTCCAACCATTTTTATACACAGTCCCCCTATTTTCAGGGGCTCAAATGTAATTGGAAAAATGAATATAATTATTCTAAAAATATATATTTTTTTATATTTTGTTGAGAATCCTTTACTGGCAATGACTGCCTGAAGTCTGGAACCCATGGACATTACCAAAGACTGGGTTTCCTCCTTTCTGATGCTTTGCCAGGCTCTAACTGCAGCTGTCTTCTGTTGTTCTTTGTGGGTCTTTCTGCCTTTAGTTTTGGCTTCAGCAAGTGAAATGTATGCTCAATTGGATTGAGATCAGGTGATTGACTCGGCCATTGCAGAATAGTCCACTTCCTTTCCTTCAAAAGCTCCTGGGTTGCTTTTGCTGTGTGTTTTGGATCATTGTCCATCTGTACTCTGAAGCACCGTTCAATCAACTTTTGCTGCATTTGGCTGAATCTGGGTTGACTGTATATCTCTAAACACTGCAAAATTCATCCGGCTGCTTCTGTCACATTATCAATAAACACCAATGTCCCAGTGCCATTGGAAGCCATGCATGACCATGCCATCACATTGCCTCGACCATGTTTTACAGATGACGTTGTGTGCTTTGTATCATGAGATGTAACAAGCCTTCTCCACACTTTTTTCTTCCTTATTCTGATACAGATTAATCTTAGTTTCACCCATCCAAAGAATGCTTTTCCAGAACTGGTTTGGCTTTTTTAGATGTTTTTTGGCAAAGTCTAATCTGGCTTTTCTATTCCTCAGGCTTAGGAATGGTTTGCACCTTGTGGTGAACCCTCTGTATTTGATCTCATAAAGTCTTCTCTTGATTGTAAACTTTGACAATGATACGCCCACCTCCTGGAGAGTGTCCTTCACTTGTCTGGATTTTGTGAATGGGTTTTTCTTTACCATATAGAGGATCCTGCGTTCATCCACCACTGTTGTTGTCTGTGGACGTCCAGGCCTTTTTATGTTGCTGAGCTCACCAGTGCTTTCTATTTTCTTCAGAATGTACCAAACTGTTGATTTGGCCACTCCTAATGTTGCTGCTATCTCTCTGATGGATTTGTTTAGTTTTTGAAGCCTTACAATGGCCTGTTTCACTTGCATGGTCAGCTCCTTTGAACGTATAATGCAGGTTCACAGCAATATATTCCAAATGCAAATACCACACTTAGAATCAACTCCAGACCTTTTACCTGCTTAATTGATGAAGAAATAACAAAGGAGTAGTCCACACGTGGCCATAAAAATATTTGATTCAATTGTCTAATTACTTTTGGTCTCTTGAAAAAGGGGGATGGCTATTTTTAAGAGCTGTATTTCATATGGCTCTAAAACCGAGACCTGAGCGATCACATGAATGATTATCACTCATTTCTTGGCCTCCTAAGAGCAGAGAGCAGTGACTGTCAGTGACTGAGCACCAGGCTGGAGAGGGGGCAGGTACAGCTGGCTACAGCTCTCAGCCGAGCACTGACAGCCAGAGCCAGCTGTCAATCAGGCAGCTCAGTGGATTCCACCAATATGGTCACGATCCCTCCAGAGCCTTTAGCAGCTCTGTGACATCAGCTGACAGGTCATAAGACAGCAACAGTAAGTGCACTCCTGTGCCCCAGAAGAAAACGCTTTGACCTGCTGTCACGGGGGGTGGGAGGCTGCACATGCTGATGCTGGAACATGTTACATGTTCCACCCTAAAAATGGGTGTAACGTAACCTGTTCCAAAGGCAAATTTATCCTATAAAAAAATTGTTCATTACCTTTTTAACAGTTAAACTTGCTTATAAATCCTACCTAGCTTTCTCCTTTTATGTAATGTTAAAGTTATATTAAAGGTTATGGGTTTATTTATTTATTTTTTTTAAATAACAACCATGTAATACTTGCCTGTTCTGTGCAATAGCAATCTACATTCCAAGGAAGACTGTGAACAGGCAGGTAAGTTTATTATATTGCAGAAGAGGCATTGTGTGTCTCTTCTGGAATATAAAGCCTGCCTGCTTAGTTTTTTAAATAGAAACTTTAGTTCCACTTTAAAGTATATTTCTACTTTTGCAGCCAAATTGGGATAACATTTACTTTATATTTGTGACAGGTTCCTATTAACATATTATAATTTAAAAATGTTGGGTACCTTTATTAGTTATTTATTATCCACTTTAAAGTGGGAGTAAACTCCCAGCTCTGACTTTTACCTATAGGTCAGCCTATAATAAGGCTTACCTATAGGCAGTGGCGGCCCGTCCATAGGGGGCGCATGGGTGCCACCCCCCCTCCAAGCGTCCGGCCCCCTAATCTACATGTGAGGCGTCGGACGCATAGATTACAATGGGGTCTTTTTTTTTTTTTTTTTTTAAGCACATGATTAGAGCCTGAGGATCTAGTTGACTTCAAAAAAGGGTGGGCTTCAGGGCAGAGCACTGCGCCCCGAGCCCACCCACTTATGTGACAATGTTCGCTATTGTCTTCCTGATTCTCCTCCCAGCCACAATCGGGAAGCAGTTCCTGAGACCCAATTGGCCAGGAAGTCCTAGGACTCCCAGCCAATCGGGTCTCAGTCAGGACCCAATTTCTGTTCTGCCTGGAGGAGAAGCAATGGCCCCGGAGCGAGGAGCTGCAGCCCGGATCCATGTCTGCCTGATTTGCCTCCTTCCTAAGGTAAGGAGGCCTCTGATCGTCGCCGCATTCCTGTCCGTCTCCCGTGGGGGGAGGAATCGCAGCATTTCCATCCGTCTCCCGTGGGGATTGGCATTGGTTTGCCACCCCTCCACCAAAATATTGAGCACCAGCCGCCACTGCATATAGGTACTGTAAATATTTCCTAAATGTGCACCGTTTAGGAGATATTTACTGTACATGCAGTCGGCGACCTCTCCGGCGCATACTCTCTGAAGTAATGGCCACCTGGGCCATTCCTTCAGAATCCTGTGCCATAAGTGGCGGCTCCTGCGTGCATGCGTGGGAGTGATGTCATCGCGGCTCCGTTCACTCACACAGTCGGAGTTGGTGAACACAGAAGGTGGAAGCCCTCTTAGCGGTGACAGCGTGGCGCTGGAGGGCTTCCTTTTTGGGTAAGTTTCACATAATGTGGTAGTATGCAATGCATACTACCACGTTATGGCTTTACCTTGCAGGTTGCAAAAAATTAAAATAAAAAACACACACACAGTGGTTTACTACCACTTTAAACTAGATTTGAACTCTATCTACAAAGAGTTTATACTTTAGAAATCACTCCCCTGCATTGTATTTTAATGAGGGATCGCTCACTCTGCTCAATGTACAGAAATAGTTGCCTTTCACACGGGGCAGACTCCATTTTTTATCAGCAAAGAATCTGTCTGCTGATCCCCTGCTGATCACAGCTAGGGATAAGCCCGATGTTTGAGCCGAACGTAAGTTCGACTCGAACATTGGGTGTTCGCCCGTTCGCCGAATTGCGAACATTATGAGGCATCAGTGGCAATTTCGAGCTCTGCAGAACGCTCCATAATGCACTGCAAGATCGCAGTGCATTGATGTCTGCTGTGAGAGCCATGATTGGCCAAAGGCAGGATGCCGTTAGCCAATCATGGCTCGGGGGGATAAGTCCACGCCCCACACTATATAAGGCTGCTTACACGGCAGCCATATATAGTGTAATGAATGAGAGAAGTTAGCTAGAGGCAGGTTAGTTAGTGGCATGCAGGCAGTTTAGTGTGTGTGTGTATATATAAATAATGTATATAGTCAAGACTATACAGTGCAGGCAGTTTATTAATATATATATATATACCATGTAGTGTATACTGCATTCAGTGTAGAATATATATATACAGTGCAGGCAGTGTACAGTATATAATGCAGTGTATTGAAGTGGTTAAAGGGAACCCTATGACAGAATTATGAAAAAAATGGCGTGGGTTCCCCCCAAGTCCATACCAGGCCCTTTGGGTCTGGTATGGATATTAAGGGTAACTCCACGCCAAAATTAAGAAAAAAAAAATGGTGCGGGGTCTCCCGAAAATCCACACCAGGCCCTTATCTGAGCAAGCAGTCTGGCAGGCCAGGGTAGGGGAGGACGAGTGAGCACGCCCCCCTCCTGAACCATACCAGGCCGCTTGTCCTCAACACCAAAGCACCTTGTCCCCATGTTGATGGGGATAAGGACCTCGTCCCCACAATCCTGGCCATTGGTTGTGGGGGTCTGTGGGCGGGGGACTTATCGCGATCTGGAAGCCTCTTTTAACAAGTGGGGACCCCAGATCCCGCAGCCCCCATGTGAATGGGTATGGGGTACCCATTCACCAAAAAACGTGTCACCAAAAAACTTGTCAAAATGTAAACACCACAATACACAGTTTTTGACAGTTCCTTAATTAAAAAAGAAAAAAAAAGGTTTCATATCTTCAATCATGCCACCCGACGGATCCGAAAAATAAAAAAAAAACAACCTCCTCCATGATGGGAGGCGTCCCGCCGACTGCGGTCTCTTGGCTTCATCTCTGTTTTTAAAGTTGGATGCTTTCAAATTGTGGGTTCAGGAGTCAAATGGTGAGCATATCACTTAATAATGTTGAATCAATCTTGACTTTCATGCTACATAAATATATATGATGCTATCATACCATGAATTTGCTTTAGGATGTTTTGTTCTTTTTGTAAATATATAGATAGTCACTCATCTCACCACCAGCCTCTGAAGAAGAGGTCTTAATCACATTTTTAAACCACGAAACGCGTCGGCCCGTGTGGGTTAGACTCCAGTTTGTATAGTTGATGTGGTTTTATGTTCACAGTGTACCTTTACAAGCATATTGTTATTGTCCACACCTTTTTTGTAGCATTCTTCAAGTTTTCTTCAGCATTTATATATGTTGTTTTGTTATATTTTTAATCTTTTTGATACCAAATAAACTATACATGTTTTTGATATTTTTGAAGACTCTTGCCTTATAAAGTCCCATCAGAGGAAAACCAGTTTCTAATATACAGTCTCTTGGCTGTGACAGCTGTTATATAGGCAAGGGTGGGGCCACCTGGAGACGTAACTAAGTGACCATGCCCCTTCTGACATCATGTGCCTTCAGAGGGGGTGGGGTCATCTGGTTACGTCAGCAGGTGGCCCCGTCCTTAACTTTATAAGAGCTGTTATAGCAAAAAGACAGCAGTCAGCGGGACGCCTCCCATCGAGGCGGAGGTTTTTATATTTTTCTATTTTCTATACCCATTCACATGGGGGGGTGGGATCTGGGGGCCCCCTTGTTAAAGGGGGCTTCCAGTTTCCGATAAGCCCCCCCGCCTGCAGACCCCCACAACCAATGGCCAGGGTTGTGGGGACGAGGCCCTTGTCCACATCAACATGGGAACAAGGTGCTTTGGGGGGACCCCAAAGCAACCTCCCCATGTTGAGTGCAAGCAGCCTGGTAAGGTTAGGGGGGGCACTCGCTCCCCCCCCTTTCCTGGCCTGCTAGGCTGCTTGCTCGAATAAGGGTCTGGTATGGATTTTGGGGGGTGCCACAACATTTTTTTTTTAATTTTGGTGTGGAATTTCCCTTAAAGTCCATACCAGACCCAAAGGGCCTGGTATAAACTGGGGCGGGGGAACCCACACCGATTTTTTCATTGATTTTTCATCTACAGTGGACATAAAAAGTCTACACACCCCTGTTGAAAGGTCAGGTTTCATGACATGACGCCGGTTCCTCTCTCCCCTCTGTGTACCGATCGGTACAGTGTGAGAGAAGAGGGGGAGAGATCGGATGGCAGCAGCGCTGTGGGCTGGATCTGTAGTGCCCACAGTGCTGCTCTGTGACACAGAGCCACATCCATCCATCCATCCATGCTCAGCCATACTCCAATACCCTGCACTACTCTGCAATACCCTGCAATAGTCTGCAATACCCAGCAATACTCTGCAATACCCTGCCATACTCTGCAATACTCTGCAATACCCTGCCATACTCTGCAATACCCTGCAATACCCAGCCATACTCTGCAATACTCGGTGATACCCAGCCATATTCTGCCATACCCAGTCATACTCGGCGATACCCTGCAATACCCTGCCATACTCAGCCATACCCAGCCATGCTCAGCCATACTCGACCATGCTCAGCCATACTCTGCCATGCTCAGCCATACTCGGCTGTACTTGGCCTCTGTATGTGGCCAGGCTGTCGAAGTCTCATACATGTGATATCGCCGTACTCAGGAGGAGTAGAAAAATCTATTTTGGGGTGTCATTTTTGGTATGTACATGCTATGTGTTAGAAATATTGTATAAATGGACAACCTTGTGTTAAAAAAAATGTGTTTTAACCACTGCCCGCCAGCCGTCATATGACATCTTTGACTTTGTGCAGGGATATCTGAATGATGCCTGCAACTACAGGCATCATTCAGATATCAACTTTTTCATCCGGCGATTCCCTACACCATAAGAATGATCATACCCTGTTTCCCCCGAAAATAAGACCTAGCATGATTGTCGGTGATGGCTGCAATATAAGCCCTACCCAGACAGGAGGAGCAGAAGTGCAGAGTCGCACAAGTGCCAAACAGTTCGTCTTCACTGTAGTGTAGAACAGCGGCAGGTGGCACAGTGCTGGAGCAGGGTTCGCCAATGAGCGGAAGATGCAGGTCAGGCAAGCCGGGTCAAACACTGGCGGGAACGTCAGGATCAGAAGCGGAAGCAGGAGCGTAGTCTGGATCCAGGCAGGGTCGGCAACGGGCTGGCAGCGTGGTAGTAGAAGGAGCAGGCAGATGCGGGGTCAGATGCAGGCAGCAGGTAGCAGAGTCAGAGGCAAGCCGGGTCGGTAAACAGGTGCAGGTATCACGGGTAAAGCAGGCAGGAACACACGGGAACGCTGTAGAACGGACAGCACTGGATGCAAGCACAGACCAAGTTTAAATAGCCTCTTGGTAATGTGCACACAGGTGCACCGAAGGTGTTCTGGCAGAGGCTGAGGTCACAGGTCGACTTCTCCGTCGGCCATCTTGAGTACTGGCTGGTCTTTCCTGACAGGGGGTAGGGCTTATATTGCAGCCATCACCGACAATCACGCTAGGTCTTATTTTCAGGGAAACAGGGTAGTGGCTGCTCCACTGATCCACTGATCATTCTTACGGGAGGTGAGAGGGGACGTCCCCCCTCCTGCTGCCCTCCGGTGCTTCTACCGACTCACCGCTACGATCAAAGCCAGGATCGTTTTTTTTTTTTTTTTTAGTTCAGGCTTCCCAGCCTAGAGGTGAGATGTGGGGTCTTATTGACCCCATATCTCACTGTAAAGAGGACCTGTCGTGCCATATTTCTATTACAAGGGATGTTTACATTTCTTGTAATAGGAAAAAAAGTGATCAAAAAATGTATTTTTTGGAAAAAAGTGTCATACTAAAATAAAGTAAAATGAACAATCAAAAAAAAAAAAAATTTAAAGCGCCCCTGTCCCCGTGTGCTTGCATGCAGAAGTGAATGCATACATAAGTCCCGCCCACATATGAAAACGGTGTTCAAACCACACATGTGAGGTATCGCTGTGAACATTAGAGACCAATAATTTTGGCCCTAGACCTCCTCTGTAACTCAAATCATATAACCATAAAATTTTTTTAAAGTGTCGCCTATAGGGATTTTTAAGTAGCGAAGTTTGGCGTCATTCCACGAGTGTGTGCAATTTTGAAGGGTGACAAGTTAGGTATCTATTTACTCGGCATAACTTCATCTTTCACATTATGCAAAAACATTGGGCTAAGTTTACTGTTTTGTTTTTTTTAAAGCACAAAACTGTTTTTTTCCCCCAAAAAAAAGCGTTCGAAAAATTGTTGCGCAAATACCGTGCGAGATAAAAAGTTGCAACCACTGCCATTGTATTCTCTAGGGTCTTTGCTAAAAGAACATATATAATGTTTTGGGGTTCTATATAATTTTCTAGCAAATAAATGATGATTTTTACATGTAGGAGAGAAAATTCAGAATTGGTCTAGGTGCTCCCTGCATGTTAGGCCTCTGTATGTGGCCACGCTGTGTAAAAGTCTCACACATGTGGTATCGCCGTACTCGGAAGTAATAGCAGAATGTGTTTTGGGGTGTAATTTGTGGTATTCATATGCTGTGTGTAAGAAATAACCTGCTAATATGACAATTTTGTAAAAAAAAAAAGAAAAAAAAATCTTGATTTTGCAAAGAATTGTGGGAAAAAATTACAACTTCAAAAACTCACCATGCATCTTTCTAAATACCTTGGATTGTCTTCTTTCCAAAAAGGGGTCATTTGGGGGGTATTTGTACTTTTCTGGCATGTTAGGGTCTCAAGAATTTAAATAGGCTGTCAGTACTTCAGGTGTGATCAATTTTCAGATATTGGCACCATAGCTTTTGGACTCTATAACTTTCACAAAGACCAAATAATATACACCAATTTGTACTTATTTTTACCAAAGATATGTAGCAGTATAAATTTTGGCCAAAATTTATGAAGAAAAATGACTAATTTGCTAAATTTTATAACAGAAACAAAGAAAAATTCTTTTTTTTACAGAATTTTCAGTGTTTTTTCTTTTATAGCGCAAAAAATAAAAAACCAAACAGTGATTAAATACCACCAAAAGAAAGCTCTATTTGTGTGAAAAAAGGACAAAAATTTCATATGGGTACAGTGTTGTATGACTGAGTAATTGTCATTAAAAATGTGAGAGCACCGAAAGCTGAAAATTTGGTCTGGTTAGGAAGGGGGTTTAAGTGCCCAGTGGTCAAGTGGTTAAAGTGCCTCTGATTAACTCTAAATAAAGTTCAGCTGTTCTAATAGGTCTTTCCTAACTTTTTCTTAGTCGCATCCCACAACAAAAGCCATGGCCCAAAGGAGCTGCAGGAATAGCTGGCAAATATTGGCTGTGTGGTACATATGACAAAAAGCTCCCGTATTCTTTGTATGTCTGGGCTATGTGGTAGAGTGGCAAGACAGAAGCCTTCTCTTACGAAGTCAAACATTCAAGCCCAGCTAAATTTTGCAAAAACACATCTGAAATCTCCCAAATGCATGTATGAAGGGGAACTTTACCTTTCAGGATGGCAATGACCTAAAGCATAAATCCAAATGAACAAAGGAATGGCTTCACCAGAAGATGATCAAAGTGTTCAAATGGACTAGCCAGAGCCCAGACCTGAATCTGATTGAAAATCTGTGGAGTGATCTGAAGAGGGCTATGCACACGAGATGCCCTTGCAATTTGAAATATTTTGAATGTTTTTGTAAAGAAGATTGGGCAAATATTTCCAAGTCAAGATGTGCCATGCTGATAGACTCAAACCCAAAAAGACTGGATGCTGTAATACAATCAAAAGGTGCTTCAACAAAGTATTCGTTTAACGGTGTGTACACTTATGCAACCACATTATTTTATTTTTTTATTTTTACTTCCCTCCACCTAAAAGATTTCAGTTTGTTGTTCAACTGAGTTGTACAGTTTGTAGGTCACATTAAAGGTGGAAAAAAATTCTGAAATGATTTATCTTTGTCTAATTTTTTTACATCACGGAAACCTGACATTTTAACAGGGGTGTGTAGACTTTTTATATCCACTGTATATTGCTGGGACCCGGCAATACATTACAGGCGCGAGCAATTTTAAATTACGTTTTTTCCTTTAGAAATGTAATTTTGCTGCAGAACAGTAAAACACATGACACAGATGTGCCACTTTACAGGCAGGCTAAGGGGGCCCCCAGGCACAATATTTAAAGGAATATTTCATTTTTATTGTTTCACTTTAAGGATTATTAAAATCACTGCTCCTGAAAAAACATCAGTTTTAAAAACTTTTTTTGCATTGATACATGTCCCTTGGTCCCCATACAATTTTTATGGCAATAACTTGCACTTGCATATAAGCCTTTAAAATGAACACTTTTGATTTTTCACATTTGTGTCCCATAGACTTTAACGGTGTTCGCATGTTCGCACTAATTTTTTTCCTGTTCACAGTGTTCTGTTGCGAACCGAACCAGGGGAATCACAGCAGAGCAGGTAGGTGACAGGTTTGTGTCCTTCTCAGTTTTTGTAGAGTGGACACAGACAAAGCCCACTCTACTCTATGGTCGATGGGTGTAAATGGACTCCACTGTCTGTTTATACCTGACTGCCCTCCGATTTACCTAGACGGGGAGGACAGATCACCTTCTGTTTGTTTTTAGCAGATCGGGTTGAGCACCGCTCCTTATGCCCCGTACACACGGTCGGACTTTGTTCGGACATTCCGACAACAAAATCCTAGGATTTTTTCCGACGGATGTTGGCTCAAACCTGTCTTGCATACACAGGGTCACACAAAGTTGTCGGAAAATCCGATCGTTCTAAACGCGGTGATGTAAAACACGTACGTCGGGACTATAAATGGGGCAGTGGCCAATAGCTTTCATCTCTTTATTTATTCTGAGCATGCGTGGCACTTTGTCCGTCGGATTTGTGTACACACGATCGGAATTTCCGATAACGGATTTTGTTGTCGGAAAATTTTATATCCTGCTCTCAAACTTTGTGTGTCGGAAAATCCGATGGAAAATGTGTGATGGAGCCTACACACGGTCGGAATTTCCGACAACAAGGTCCTATCACACATTTTCCGTCAGAAATTCCGACCGTGTGTACGGGGCATTAGGGTTGAATGGACTGTCCGATCAGGTCCACTTGAAAAACTGACAGGCGGACCTGATCGGACCCTTCCTGTGAAAGAGACCTTAGACTCATCCATGACACCTTCTCCTTAGAGATATCTAAAAGGCAATTTTTACATTTTCTTTTAGGTATGCTGTGTGATTGGGAACGCATAACCAACATATATAGTGGAGTTTTCTCAGATTTTGTTATAAAAAAGTGGAAATATCCTTTAAAAGCTGAAACTCTGCATTTCAGGGACATGTGCGATTTTATATCTTGGCTATGTTAGATCTTGATAATTTCTCTATTTGTACAGCGCATAGATATCACCCAACCTGTGAATCTTGATCATGAGACTTGTGAATAATTAGTACATCTAAGGCCGGTCATACATTGGTCAAATTTCAAAATAGTTTTCTTTCGACAGTCGTATCTAAAAAATTTAGTTCAAATTTCACAGCATTAGTGGGCCGCAGCAATGGCCGATTTTTGTGCGGCCATCGAATTTGAGTGATCGGGCATGTTGGAAATTATTTGAAAAACAAATGATTTTCTGATCAGTGATGGGAGAATCGTGTGTTCAAAAAAGAAATGTGCATGAGCACAAGAAAATAACATTTACGGAATGAAAAGAAGATTCCCTGCCACGAAAATTATTTTCTGTAGCAACTTGAGGTGAAATTGAAGGCTTAGTTGGTCAAATTTCGAAATCAATGGGGGCATCATCAGATCACAAAACACACAAAGTTTCGTTCAGAATTTGACCCATGTATGACCTGCATGAGGTCTGAGGTTTATGCGCAAAATCTTTACAGTTCCAGCCTATATGTTCAGAGTGATGTAAAACGTTTTTTACATATGTTTATTCTGTACTTTATAAAAATATTTAAAAAAAAAAATCCTTTTTGAAAAGCAGCTCTTTCTAGAGATACTCTATGAAATGTTACTAATCCTACTTGTCTGTATAGGGATTGACGGTACTGGTCAAAGAATCTACCGGTCGGATTATTCAAGAGTTCACAGCTTTGGACATCGTTAGTTTTGGCTACCAGCAAAGCTAGACATGACCACATTTGACCCCACTAAGCCCATCAATATGGAGATGATCCGAGACATTTGTTACTACGAGAAAATGAGTGAATTCTCTGTAATAAGTACATTAGCACAACTGTCTGTCTCCCTCCCTGAGAATTTCATGGAGATAGATCACAGGCTGTCGACTTTCAATGTGTACACTGACAAGGCATTTTGATATAGTGTGACATTCCAGTGAGGGCCAGGCTGAGTGATATCATATCCCAGGACAATGCTCAAAAGATGCCATTGGTCACAGATGCTAATGTATATAGACTGTTGCCTGAGGAAAAATGTGTCAAATATTTCTAGTCTTGATATATAAAAATAGTGAAATGTGAATACCCTTAGCAGAGTCATTGAGCCAACTTTCTAGAAAGGAGCACATGCTAGTCCTTTAACTCTTTCTGATCCCACGTGTTTGGCAGTACATCAGAAGTAAAGGATAATTGTAATTGGACATTGATCATGTTAATGACATAAACTACACATTTAATGTAATCCTGGGTGCTCTATCCTGGGTAAACATGGCTTTGTGCGTCTTAGTCGAGGCAGGAAGATTAAAATGACTTTGAAGTAAATGTTAGATAATTTCTGACAAAGTATTGCAATTAATACTTGGGTATTATTTTTGGATAATGGAAGGCATAATTTTGTTGGTGTATTTTTAGACAAAACTTTAAATACATCAAGGGGGTGAATAAGGTTCAAGATGAGGTCAGTATTTTCAATATGAAACCAAAATCAAGAACACGGGGACATGATCTCAAACTAAGTTGAGGAAAGTTCAGAAGGAATCTTAGTATTATTTCACTGAATAGGTAGTTGATTCTTGGAATAGACTTTCAGCAGAGGTAGTAAGTCCATCAACAGTAAGTGGTTTCAAACATGCCTGGAACAAACATAGATCTAAAAAAAAAAAATAATACAAAACGTGTATTAAAAAAAACAAAAAAAAAAACAGGCAGGCTCAATGGACCACTTGGTCTTTTTTTCTGTCATCACTTTTCTATGTTCTCTAGCATGGATTATTAGATGTTTGATTTTTTTCAGTCTGTTTAATGCTTTGCTAGATATTTTATATATGTGTTCTGTTTATGTGGTCAGGGTTTTAGTTTTTTTGTTTATTTTCTTTTTTTAATTGCATCATAAAGTGATGTATAAGATATAAAAAAAAAAATAATTTAGTATTTGATTGTGAGCCTGGAAAAAACACTCCACTAAGGCTTTTAAAGGCCTATACAATGGATCCTGCTGTGGGTGCAGACTAGATGTGAGTCCATCCTGACTCCATACATAAGAGCATTGGAAATGTCACTGTACAGCATATAAAGCCGTATGTCATAGGAATGATAGCCTCAGCAGACTCTGTCCAAGCCACACCGCCCAGAACGTTTTGCTCTGACCCAGGGGCTTAATTATGGAGTCCATGATTAAGCCCTGAGGGTGAGGTGAAAAACATATGTATTTGATTATTAGCTTAACATTTTTTATTTAAAAGAGAAATGGCAGCTTTCATATAGACATACATATTGTGAGAAAAACAATCAGCGCCACAATAATAAAATTAATAATAATAAATTACTCCTATAATGATGTGAAAAAAAATCAAATATACCCCTCTAAGTGTCTACACAGCTGCTGAACACTTATAGTGATATACCACACCTATTGCAATATTAATTTTGTGAAAATAGTGCAGCACTGCATATCTATAAATCTTAAGTAAACAAATAATTACACATTCCATAAAACAATTTATCAAAAATAAAAAAGCAGTTCATATGTATATTTCCAAAGCTGTCACTGCTGTGTAAAATAGTATTTAGATGGATCCGATATTCAGTGCACAACACCACCTGTTAAAATGCCTGCTCACCTCAAGGATGAGAATAAAACTCATAGACAGATCACTCCTCATGTCCACCAGGATCAATCCACTTTACCAATGGTAGTAATTCCTACAGTCCCCAGACTGCATCTCTGTGTGGGTAATCAACGTTTGAATTGTCTCCAAACAACACATTTCTCCACTCGCTTTTCAATAATCAATTCCACGTATATTTCCAGGGTTTAGGACATGAAAGAAAAAACACAAGTACCATAGTGTTCTCTGCTTTTAAATTTATTAAAAAACCCCCCCTAAAAAGTTACACTTACAAGAAATAACACTTACACTTACAAGAAATTCGACTGCTCCCTGAATCTGTGATGTCAGGCGAAGCACCGTGAGTCTAGATCTGCGGTGAAAGAGCTGGTGATTTGATACATGCTGTTTTTATTGTTATTTCTTGGTGTTGAATACCTGCTTCACTGTGGTTTCTTCTTTTGGTTCACTACAGAATGGAGGAGCTAACATTCTTGCATAAAGAGCTGAAAAAAATCTATGCATATTGGGCACCTCTAACAGTCAGGAGCTCATTATCATCACCTATGAAGGTCAAAACCATCCTGGTCATTGCAAGAAATGGTTACATCAAATTGCCTATATTTTTATGGTCATCCCAAAGCCTCGTACACACAATCCGATTGTTGGCAGGGGATTGTGTGATGACAGACTGTTGGCCTAAAATCCGACTGTTCGTACGCTCTTTCAGACAATTGTTGTCCAACTTTCGGCCAACAAATGTTGGATGGCAGGCTAGTAAATTTCCGGCGGACAACGGTCTGTTGTTACATTTTCGTATCATCTGTACACAAATCCATCACACAAAAGTCCAAAGTACAAACACGCATGCTCAGAATCAATGCTCACCAAACACAACATTAGCAGAAGGTGCCCAAAGGGTGGCGCTCAAGAGCTGAAATTCCACGTAGTTCGTGTTTGTTGGCCGACAATTGTGTGCCGTTAGTATGCAAGACAAGATCCCGACACAAGTCCTTTTGACAAAAGTCTGACGCTCTGTTGGCCAACAATCCGATCATGTGTACAAGGCTTTAGACTTAAATCTTTCTCTTTCTAATGGTGACTTTTGGTGGATGTTGAGCACAATGTAAGCAGGCACTGAAGTATATGTTTTTTTTGTTAAGTAGGGGATGGTAAAACCCTTGTCAGGTATTTATTTGTGCCACCAGTGACACAATAGAAATTAGGAAGAATTCACCATTATCAGTGTCTTGGTGACAACCTACAATTTTGGCTTTTCCCATACTTTCAGTCCTAGTGACAGTGGTCACCAGTGAGAAAACAGCAATAAATAACTGACAGAGGTTTTAATCCTACCCATCTTTATTCAAAACATAAAATCAGTTTTGGTTTAAGATACATTTCAAACATCAACGCTAAATACAAGGGTATAATTATAACCATACAATTTCTATGGGGCCCAGCAGCATTTGGGGGTAGTCACCTTCGTTCTACATAATAAGCAGATAACAATAGCATTTGGCTAAGATTTTTAAATAAACTGTATGACTATATTACTTGGGAGGCTTTCTAAGAGTTCTATGAAAGCAATAGGATTCTATATTATGAGAGGGATTGGCTTTAACAGTTCAAACATGCTACGGTTTTTTAAACTGTATTCAGTACAGTTCCACTGGATGCAGTTCTCTCTTAGACTGGGTTCACACCACAGCACGGAGTGGCTCACAGCAGGGGTCCGGTGCGTCCCTGTTCACCGTTTAAGGTCTGATTTCAGCCTGAATTTTTGCCTGAAACAGACCAGAAGACACACAGGACCCCTGTGCAATTCGCCCCGGAGCCGTTCTGGAAATGTGTGAACCGGCTCCATAGAAAGCCGGTCACAATCTCCTGACATGCAAATTGGATGACCCTTCATTTGTATGGTCAGTCTGATCTGGTAAGGGAGCTTGTATCTGGGAATGTATGAGAGGAAGAGGAAAGGTGTGTCTGTTACAATCACTTATTTTGAGTAGAGAAGTACGCGGGCCTTTATTGGTTTTTAGGTGGGGTCCCATCACATCTCCTTGACTACATATAAATACATTATTAACTTCATCTTTTCAGGAAAGTAATCTGTTGAAAAGGCTACATTTAAAATGTCATTACTTTGTAGAAAATATTGCCCCATATATGATTGTGTTTCTTTTCATGCAACTTTGAAATAAAAATACATGTTCTTGAATTGAAGTATTCAGAATGCATGTAATTGATATGCATTATTCATTCAATGAAAAATATTTGACCATGGGGATGTTATTGTTTGTTTCTTTCATGTAGACATTTGTATTGCTGTAATGTGTCAGCTCAAGTGCTATATGTTAGTTTTTTTTTTTATGATTTTCTAAAATGAAATGCACTGTGAATTTTATTTTATTTTGTTTATATTATACTAACAAGCCATTTTTATGTAATTGGCAGTGGATGGGTGTATACACCGAGCATCAGGGCCTTATCTCATGGCTGAATGTCGTACGTTGGGAGGCTGCCCTACGGGACAAGCTAAAATTACCTGCGGGTATCAATTGCCAGCAAAATGTAAGTCACTGTTTTTTCTTATATGCCATGGTCATTCAGGACTGTATTGCTGAAGTGATTACAAAAATGCAAAACCTGCCCCCGTTCTTTGTAGGCAATGAATTCCAGTCCATTCAATAAAAAGTGTAATGTGCCATATCTCGTCTCAGATTAACCCATGTCTTGATATTTCACCTGCATTGATCACTGTGTCAATACCATTATTTAAGACCGAGGGCATCATCAGGAAACACTGTACAAGTACAACAGAATTTCTGCTCCACATTTTTGAAACTTAGCATTTAGCATGTTGTCATTAAAGGTTTTTCATGTATTGGACAAGAATTTAATAGTACTACACCTTATACTATTATGTAAAGCAGGTCATGCTAAACTGTTTTTTTTGGGAGCCATATTTAGCTCTTTCTCCATGGCCCTCATTGTGGCCCTCATTGGTTTAGGGCAAAAAAGTGAATGTTCCCTCAGCTGTTCTCCAGTTAATAAGTACACTTCCTTTCATAATTTTACAGCTAGATTTTTTGGACAAATATTTTTTAGCCCCTTTCTTCTGGGAATAAAAATTATTTAATGCAAAGTTTACTATAATGCTAAGTTTTGAAGTGTTATAATTTTTTTCCCTGGAATTAAATAGGTACAGTACAGTCCTTAGTAGACATAATCTGGGTCCTTGAAGAGTAAGGCTTTATTCACATGTCCTACACTGGCCATGGTGCAGCAAGTATTCTGCAGATACCTGTGGCTAGGTTTCCAGATGCTCATATCAGCAGTGGACACTTAGCCTGTACAACTCAATGACAAGCTGAAAGAAACCTGGGTGGTCTGCAGTTGTAAGCATGTATCTGTACATCCAACAGGTACCTGCAGTTAGGGACAGGTTTTCCGTTCTGGCTGCAATCTACCTATGTCTGAGTCAGACATCTCTTACTAAACGCAAGTAACCACTGGATTTGAAGATTCATGCTTAGAGCCACAGTCAGCCCCCGCTCTGTTGAGCCTGCCAATGAGTTGTACAGGCTAAGCAGCCACTGCTGGTCGGAAAAACACCTAATATCCTGGCCACAGGTATCCACAGTATACTTGCCTCACCATGACTGATTTAGAATGTGTGAATTAGTCATCCTAAGTCATTACACTATTCTATCTGGATTTGACGTGCTTATAATAAATTAACGGTTTAGACATGTTTTTGACCCCTGAATGTGATGTTCTTGTGTATTAAACTCTCTAGTTTTATAGACTTGCTACTGACTATTTTCTATTTGTACTACTTGCATTTGGGGTACACAATTTAGTACAACTAAACAGATTTTGTTCTGCTTCACCTATTTTGCTTTTTCTTTCTTTTCTAAGTCAGTCATAGCTGAGCTCTACTCTATTTTGTACATATGTCTTTCAGCATTTTGATGCCTTATTTTCTCACACTGAAGCCTGGGCAATTATTTCAGATTGTGTAATATTCTCTGGATTAGAGGCTTATGCAAATTATTTATTAACAAGCTCAAAAAGAGCAGAGTATTTATTCCAGACTGAGAACTTAAACAGGAAACATAAGAATTTTTAGTCATTGCTATTTTTAATTTCCCTTTTTAATCTACGTGCTTAAAATTTCAAGTTTTAGAACACTTTTTATAAATTTTTTATTCTACAACTTTCATTTACTGTAGGAGCAGGTGTTTATTACACTGTTGTGTTCTAACAGTTACACTTTGTTGACATGAGCCTTTTCCTTCTCGTTTATTTGGAGACACAATGTTAGAGTGAGTGATGATGCAATTTTAGGGGAGTGTCTCACACACACACACACACTTTGCACTCTTGCTCCCGCCATTTAGTATAAAGCAACATCACTGCTCCTGGTCATAAATGACACAGAGATCTTCCTTAGTTGGTCTTTGCTATCTGCCTACATTGACTTGGTCACATATGGCCATGTAAACCTATTCTACTACTAGCAGCCAATTTATGAATACTAAAGGCTTAGCTGTATACCCTGAGCTACATTGTCTCTGTCTTACAGTGCAACATGTTGGATCCCAGACACAGGTAATAGTTCTACTGTAACTGGTCCCTCCATCCTATGATCCACTAACAGTTCTGGTGCTGCCTGCATTCGAGGGCCTGACACTAACACACTGCAATATTGTCTTCCTTTTGAGTCCTCCATAGCTCCATCAGGCATGCCCCCCTCAGTTCTATTCTGGATAGATTTTGCCACAGGGTTTAATGGGACAAATTGCAACCCTGATAGCTGATTCTGACTTCAGAGGCCATAGGTGTGCATTCACATGGAATCTTTAGCTGACCTGCATGCAGCCTGAGTGGCTTCTGAGCCTTCTACCACAGAGACGTACACAGAGACTCTCTTATGATAGACCCTAAGACTACTATAACCTTTCTGGTACACTTGCTGGTCCCAGATGTTCTTTACGGAGACTGGTATACTCCTAATAAGCTGTTCACTCCTCCCAAACATTTAGCAGTTCTTTACCTGTTTGAGTTTTTTATTAAGAAGTGAGCATTTCTGGCTGTGATCTTGGTAATATCACATCTTAATAAAGCCCTTACATCACTGTAGAGGATGATCCTGTTTTCAGAGGATCCCATCAATAAACATTTGGATATTCCTTTCAAAACCTTGTTTTCTATGGCTGGCCTTGCATTACAACTTACCTTAGCCATGATGCTAGTCTGTCAAACCTTAGAGGTATGTACTAATACCCTGAGAAGGGATCCTGTTTCTCTCTAAACTGATCCCTGTTTGTGGAGGGTTTAGAGTAGTGCCATCGGCAATAGACTATTGGGTTGACAGGTTATCAGAGATCACATGTCTTATTTGCCACATGAGTCTCCTGTCAGAAATCATGTGGAGGACTCTTTGGTTGAAATGCTGGACTTTGGAACAAACATAGCAAAAAAGATTTGCGACACATGCCCTTCAAGGGGCAGTATCTTTTTTGAGATGCCTTGGACGCCTTCATACAGGATGTTACTGGGAGTACAAAATTAATCTCCCTTTACAGAAGAAGTTCCTTTTGTGACTCCTAGACCTCAAACTATAAAAAAGACAGATCTATGCCAGATACCCATTTCAGTTGTAAACCTATGACCTTCAAATCCTCCAAGTCTGCTGACAAATAGTCTTGAACATGAAAAGACGCCCCCACTTTTCAGAGTGTATTGGTGTCTGTTAGCCTTTGCAGCTATTGAGTCAGACAGAATTTAAGATGCCTGGGTACAGGAGGTTGTTTCTATGAATGATGTATACTTGCATATCCCCACTTTTCTTGCACATCAGTGATCCTTTTGCTTTTCTGTGGGCTCCCAGAACCTCCAGCCCAAGTGTTCACAAGGTACTGGCACCTGTGTTTTTGTTGTTGCACCCCTAGGGCATTCCTTTGGTGGAATATCTGCATGACCTCCTGTGGAGAGAGCAATTGGTCCAGGTATAACTGACAATGTGCTATGGGTAACTCAGACTTTGAAAAGGTTGGATTCTGAACCTTCAGAAGTCAGAGTTATAGGCAGAAGTTGTAGTTGCAGACTCATCAGTAGGTGTATCTGGGACTTATCCTACATACAGTTGAAGTCAGAACCATCACCTCTGCAATGTGTGTGTCTGAGTTGGCACCTTTGTTTTGTAAAGAGCCACTTCTGGTCAACAAGGGGACAAAGTGGTGTTGAGACCCAGGGCTTCCTTTCTTTCTAATGTAGTTTTGGCATTTCACCTCAACCAGGGCATTTTTCTTCTGTCCCTCTGTCTGGCTCCATTGCATCAGATGGTGATTCCCCTTCATAGTCTAGGTGTAGTTCGTATTGTGCATGTATGCCTAGGGGCCATAGCTTACATTAGCAGAACTGATTTTCCCTTTGTCATCCCTCATGGGACCCTTAAAGTCCCATTTTCACCATTTCTTCGTGATTCAGACAGATCATCATTTAAGGTCATGGTCCCAAGGAAATGGGTTCTATGCTTTCCTGTCAAAGCACATTCTACTAGATCTTTGAGTGCTTTGTGGGTTTTTTGGCATCGGGCAACTGATTTGCAAGGCTGCCACCTGTCCACAGATTCTCTAAGTTCTACAAGTTGGATATTCAGGCCTCATCTGTTGCCTGCTTTGAGAGTAAGGTCCTTCAGGTAGTTCCTTGAGCTGCAGGCAACCCCCACTAATTTTGTTTTGTTGGCCTGTTAGTGTTTTGTTACTGTTGCCTACCCCTCAGTTGGACAGCTTTTAGATATTCCAGTTGTCTCCAAATCCTGTACCTCAATAAACAAAAAGGAAAATATGATTTTCTTAGTGTGCAATGCTTTTCTTGGATTTAATCGAGACGCAGGTCCTTCCCCTCTGTGTCTGTGACCTTACTCCTAGTATTGCTTTTGTTACAAAAATGAGGCATCCTGGGAGTGGAAAGGGTTACATTGAGCTGGTTTCTGTTTTTTTTTTTTTTTTTGCCTGTGTCAAAATCCTTCTGTAGGCAGCAGTAGAACACCATTGTCTATGAATCCTGTGTCTTCCAATGAACTCCAAAAATAATTTCATGGTAAGTACAAAAATCTAATTTTCAATTTTAACTGTTACTACCATGTTTGAATTTCACCAGAACTCATTGGCACCCAACTTTTAGTTCCCAAACCAGCAACTCTCTGCTAGGATTACCACTGTTACAAAGATTGTTTATTGGATTTGCTGGCCTAAGCATGGTTAAGAATATTGTGATAATGTGTTGATAAGCTTGTGTCAAGGAATCCTATTTCTACAGATAATGGGAAAAAATGTGTGATCACTAACTACACAGGGAAAATCCACTTCTTAGCCTGTCCTGCCTTTAGGCACAAGCCTTCTTTGCTTAATAGTAAAGCTGGCCTTATTTATCATTTAAGCCTATTTTTTTCAACTAAATGCATTTTATTGAAATAATTTTTTGCTATGACAATGGTGTTTCTCTTCCCTCCTGTCTTAAAACAAATTATGAGCCATAAAACAACAGGCTGTTGCCTTGGTTTCATGTTTGGGGCCTATAGAATGTACAGATCCAGTTAGTATGTATAATCTGCATTGTAAACCACATCTGTAACTGGAACAACCAGTAGCATGATATCAAAAGAAGAGCTCCATACCCTATCTTAGGTGCTTATCTTTGATTTGGTGGGGGGGAGGCATCACCAGTGTTCCCTTGCTGGTGAGTTCTAGGGAAGGTAAGTCATAGGTGCCTCACTGTCTGCCCTTATGATTAAAGTTAAAGTAGCAAGTTAATGCAGTAATTCTCTCATTCCTCAGTCAATTAGTCTCTGAGTAGGTGGGCTGATAGAAGTTAAAGTGTATTACTTTGTTGATTTGACACAATTAATAGACTAATTTTCTTACTTATTTATGATTGGGTTAACATTGCACACAGACATTTTTTTATGATTAGAGGTAGTCTCTTAAGCAGGCTAATAAAAGGTAAACTCTATCCAAAAAATAATTCCTGCAATTCGGTGACTTCTTGTTGAGGGCAAAGCTTGTCCATGCAGTATTCTGATGGCTTCCTACTCTGGTGTCTGCCCCATGAATGTTCCACCGTGGGTGCTTCCCCCTCCACTATCAGTTCCATGTCCATTTAGGATAGTTCCCCCCTTTCACTGTGCCAATGTAGCACATTTTGTGTGGGGCACTTAAGCCCAAAGAAAACTGTCCCCACTATGAAAAGGCTAGTCAATTGTCCATGCCTTACAGGCTAAAAGCTCCCAGTCCTCCCCTGCTATTAGCATACTATAAAACTCACAGTTCCGTTTTACACAGTTTCAGTAATGTATTATCCAGTATGTGTAAGATTAAACTGATAATAATAATAGTTTCTCATCCTCCTAATGCTACACATTTATTACTGTGTAAATAAGCGTTCCATTTAATTCTACAAGAAGTAATGGAGTGACAGAAATGACCCAGCCTTCTTTAGCCAGTATAATATATACATGTCAACTGATGACAGCCTGGATTTTTAGAAAAATAATGGTGCTCTGAGCTGCGTACACTTGATAATGTTTGACTGCCTTGAAAGCGGTTGTTAGAAAAAAAAAAATCTCTTTTATTCATTTAGATTTGTGGATAGTGAATATGTTCATGCCCAGAGAGATCAAACTGATATATTGTGTTTTCAGCTGCTGTGCAAAGGCTGATTGGCAATTACTGTGAAGGCATCTGTCACATGTTAACGCACAGTAGCAGTTTGTAGAATGCGACTATGGAATTTATCTACCCCTCTAAAGTGGCCTGATCAGAATTCCACCATTGCAATAGAATAGGCTTATGCAAAACAATAGATTTCTCAGGCTTCTAAATTAGAATGAAAACAATTCAGGAGCATTATGTTCATGAGAGACATATGCTTGAAATATATTTAATAATTAATGATTGCAGGCCACAGGTGGGTAATATGACACATTTGTTTTGTGTTCTTTAGCCATCAGAGATGCTAGTGAAAGGTCATATCAGTTACATGCGCGGGTTATTAAAGCATATATATCAGGATTTCATCTTTGACAAGCAGAGGTGCAGAGTGCATTCATCTTTAGATGATAATATAATAATTGTTTGTGTTGAGGACTCTATAAAAGTTGGATAGGTTTCTCCTTCAATTATAAAGTCAGTTTGTCCATGAGAGTCAGAAGCTGCTATAACTTATTGTCCCAAATCATACATTTCCTGTCACACGTGGCATTGAAAATATTGAATGAGCAATGATCAATGTGTATTTTTAGGATTTTTTTAAAATCTCTGCAGCTGGTGTTCCTTTAAGTTTTGGCTGATTTGTGTGCCATACACCCTAGATTCAGGACCCATACCTCTGGAATCCAAAATAAATCCAGATCACCACTGAAAAAATGTATGCATACTATGAGCTCAGTTACTGGCTAAACGTTGTGCTCTATCACCTCCCTCTGACCTCAAAATAACATCTAGCTGCATGACCACTTCTGATCTCACTTGCCAATCTTTATTGCAACAAGTGGCAATGACACCCCTACTAGGCTTTGATGATCATGTTGGAGTAGATATAGAAATACCTCCAATAGGTACACATAAAACACTAGAAAACTGACTGAAGTTGCAACTCTTGCCCACACTATACAAAATAAAGAAAATGACTGGAGTTGGCATTTAAAAGCTCTCCATAATGTGTCGCCTAACAACCCTCTCTTAATTTCACCTACCACCAACAGAGCTGGATTACTAAATGGTCATAATAGGCCATTTACTAAGGCAGCAGTGCCACCAGGGGTGGAAAATAGCCCTTCACCTTATTTTTCTGGCAGGTACACCTATCTCATGTATGACAGAAAGTTTGAGACTACCGCTTAACTTGTCAGTTCAATCCAGAGTGTTCTGATAGACTGTTCTCTGTACTTCATGTTCAGCCTCTGTACACCTAGAACCAAATGCTGGCAAAGTAGAGAAACCATTTCCCAAGTTTTATAGCCATTACTATGTGTAAAAAAATGACCAACTTTCGTTTCAGCCTCTTCTTCTTTAAAGTAACTTGTGTGACTATCAAAGCCACAATGGCAACTGCTGAGATCAGTTAGGTGCAGTTAACTTCCCTCAGTTGCTTTTCCACAGATTTGTTGAGAAGGTAAGCAGTTCTGATGCCAATAAAAGCTGTAGACACTGGCCCTGAAGCTAGCGAAAATTGGAAAGATACACATAGGCAGGGTAGTACACAGAGCAATACTCAAATACTTAAGTTAAAACAGGGGGTTTTTTTGCATACATTTGCAAAAAAAATTGAAACCTCTTTTGTTTAGTTTTTTTTTTTTTGCTGATTACCGGGAAAGTATGCTGGGGAACTTTTTTGTATTTCTTTTGTGGCTATGACATCTAATCTATAGTGGTCCAGTCTACTGTGGTAGGAAATGAAGCAGACCAAAAAAGTTGACCTTGGTAAACAGGAAGTATAAATCTGATCTCACCTTCTCTTGTAATGACTTTTTCAATTTGTTACCAGTATCTTCTGTGCTGCAGCTATTCTATGTTTTTGGCTAATTCAAATCATTTAACTTTCTCTTTTATCTGCTGATATTCGGGCAGAACCTCAGTAGAAAGACAAACCTGTGCCCTTCAGGTGCTCTTCGTGCTCCATCTTCCCCAAACAGCCCAAAGGATTCTGGGGGTTTTAATAGCTCAGTAATTGTAAAACATAGGTTGGCCATCTTTGCTTTAATGTAGTAACAACATAGATTTGAAGTGCAATGAGACCTGATTTGAAATATCTCCAGAAATTGCTCCAATTTTAGGTATCATAAATTTCCTGTTCATGTTTCATGTTGATTTATTAAGGGCAGTAAATCATTCTCCTGTGTGTACTCAGGGTTCATTAACCTTTTATTGATGGGGGGATGTCTTACATTTTTTGTTATTTACTGACCCAGGCAAAATATTTTCTACCTCATTAACACTGATTGAAAATTTCATGACAATTATGTGCCATGATAGCAATTAAATGTAATTTATCAAACCCCTGGACTGACGTGATTAATGTAATGGTATGATTTTGTTTGATTGCAATTAGCTGGACCAGAAAGATAGTATGTGTTTAATGAACTTATGGTTATTTTATGTGCAGTGCAAGATGGTAATTACGTGACCATGCCTTTTAAAATGAGTGCACAGAACATATTGACTAGCCATATGTGTAAACATGGGCCAGTCCAGGTTCGTGATAATGTGGGAATGGAAAGTAAAAGAAGGAAAAAGACTTTAAATGAATACACATCTTTATGCGAAAGGCTCAGGTGCATTTAATATTTTTTTTCCACCTTAAAGCATAATTTGATCCTTGCTGGAAATGCATTAGTGTAGGCTATGTATCCAACTTTTCTGAAAACAATTTTAAAGACATCTGCTTAGTTGGGGATCTACTTCTGACATTAGAGCTATAATAGGCATATATGGACAAATGTATGAACTGTCAACTTTTGACCGGCTGTAGCAATAATGCCACTTAAAATTGCCCCCTTGGTATGTTGTTGTAGTCCACGTTTTAAAAAAATGGGGGAAATGGTATGTATGAGAATTTGCTGAATATTAACATTATCAGTACTTTGTGAGCTATTTATACTAAAGAAGTTGTGATATGTGTTTGCAAGTGCTAAATGAAATGACCCTGAATATAACCACTAAGCTTTAGTTCCTGAACTTCAAGCTAACAAACAATCCATTTGCACCTTCTTCTGGTGCCTTCATCTACAACCCACGTTCTCCTTTTACCTTTTTACTGCAGTTTGGATGCTTTTTGAGGAGATTTCCCTTTACTTCCTGTCTTGCAAACTACCCATGTCTGGGTACCAACAAGACAGGAAATTAAATCTTCTCAATGTGAACACAGATGAAAATAAAACTATGTAATAAGTTCTAACTCATTTATGCTTTATACAAAATGTAATAAATATTTTAAAACAGTTTGGCCAGAACTGACTTTTAAAAGGTAATTTGTGTGACAAAGTTTTTGATATTTTTCAATATATCTTAGTTGAATTATCATTGAGTCAGGGTTCACATGTGCTTTAATAGAACACTGTCAACACCCCAGGACCTTCACACTCTGACTTCACTACTCCTCCTTCCTCCATAGCTGGCATTAAACTGATTGGTGTCAGTGACCTTAGGGGAGTGGTGCCATCACTCCCGTGGTTATGTGACACTACTGGGGCCTAGTGGTTGGCTGCTACATCCAAGCACTGTCAATGATCCTCCATACTGGAAAGTGCTGGATATTGTGGATGATGTGGAAGAAATTAAAACTCAATACAGTTTTTTGCCAATATTAATAACTTTTGGTCAAGCTTTTGATCTGTGCCTCTGGTGATCTGAACTACAAAGAGGTAAGAACTCTTGCCAATCATTTGAACACAACCTTCATATGACATAAGGCCATTCTCTATGTTCTGGAACCTCTTTGGCTACTGAACAGTTGCAGTCTCTGTGAATAATGACCAAAGGTATGAACAGACAGCAGCTGTGCACACTTGTAAATATGAATTGGAATATCGATGTCTGAGACGAAGATTATGGGGGAATTTTTATGTGAAACAGTAAAGCTTAACAACTTGTTTTTCCACAAAGAATGTGAGTGGCCGTGTAGAACCGAGGGAAATTTATTTATTGGTACGTGTCAAAAGAAGCTGAAACCTCCTCCATTCTCAATTCTCCAGAGTTCCGCATCATTTTGGCTAGAAGTAAAATATAATAGTCTGTTGAAAATAGAAGCAGTGGTGTGAAAAGGCTTGTGTATTGGATGGTTTCAGTCGTAGAAATGCTTAATTTAGTGTAGCTACTGTAAAAATGTCAGCAGCCTTATTAACTTGAGATTTCATGTATATATCTTTTTTCCTATGGAAATGAGATCATTGCTTTACAATCCACAAGCAGAAATTGTTTACCAATCAGCCGCTATGACTCATTTCTCTACTAAATATGTAACTCTGGTCAAATAAAAAAAAATGTATAAGCAGATCTTGATATCAATAAATATAACTATTTAGTGTGTTAATCTATCCAGAACTGATATTTTGTCTTTTGGAAGAAGCTGAAAAGTTGCACATAAAGAAAAACAAACCCCCCCCCCCAAAAAAAAGTAACAACAAAAAAAACCCCAGTAGAATATATCTCTTAGGTACCTTGGAGGAGTGATTTTTGTGCTTCCAGGCATAACTATCATCTGTGGCCATTTAGAGGGACACACTCTCTGTTGGAAATTTGTTAGTGGAAAATACAACAGCAGAAATGAGAAAACCTCAAGATGATCAGAAACATTCTACTTCCCAAGGTTGATAGAAAGGTTGATCTCACAAAAGGAGTCACAAAGAGAAAGAAGAACATGTGCATAGTTGCTGTAGACACTATAGACGTATACCTCAGTTCTTGTATCCACAAAATACTCCTACTTACTATGGGACATTACATCAAGGTCCTCAGAGCTCCACCCATGGTCTCCCTTTTATATATCAGGGTCCCCAAAGTTCCCTTCCACTTAAATCAGTGTCCCCAGATTTACTTACCTTATATAATGGTTCCCAGAGTCCCCCTTACATCAGTTCTTCAGAGGTTCCTCCCCCTTCTATCAGTTTCCCCCGAATCCTCCCCACTTACATTAGGGTCCCCAAAGTTGTTCTGCTTACATTAGGATCCAAAGAGGTCCCCATCCTTACATTAGGGTCCCCAGAGTGCCCCCTTGCATTAGGGTCTGTTCTTGGTGGCAGGGTGGAAGTTGGGAGGCAGAGCACAGTGAGGAGAAAGTTACGTCATCCTCTTTTGAATATTGGGGCGTTGGGCCTCGTGCAAGCATATGATTGACCGCTAAGACACTGGATGGCCCTAGTAACCAACCACTATAGATGTGGCAGCGGCACTGTGTGGAACCTGTGTTGTGGGAAACACAGGATATGCCACCTATTGTGTGGGTAACCAGCTGCTTCTTTTCTCTCATCCAGGGACTTTTACAGACAGGAGACATACGTGTTTTTTTTACAAACTGTCCATGAAAATATGGAGGATTGGCACCTTATGAATGCAATGAATTCCAGTCTATCCTACTGGGTGATATTACTCTTAATTATTATTAAAGATTAGGAGTGGGTTCCAGTGTACTGATTTTCTTAGGCACGCTCCAAAAGAAGGATTTACAAAATGCATCGAGTCCACATGTGCACTGTAATCAGAATCTTTGCATGTTGTGAACCCCTATGTGGAAAGTAATTTTGAATGTTGTGTAATAGATTTTTAATGGTACAAAATAAAGTTGTATTTGTGGTACTCAATTTCTCTTCTATATGTCCACAGAAAGTCCAGGACTACATATTCTGTTGATAGTTTTACAGGGTTGGCACCCTGGGTTTTTGTAGCTTTAGATTGTCCCAGCATAGTGGAGGTATAAGTTGCAAAACTGCAGATAGCAACAATTAGTGTATTATTTAGCTAATGTCTATATGTACATTACAATGTGGTGGCTCTTTTACATTTGTAAAGCAACCTAGTAAAACTCAAAACTTTCTTGCAGTTTATGCCTTATGCATGTTTGTATTTCTTTTTTGCTTTGCCCATAAAAAAGCTACCTATGCTGTGTTTTGCTGAGCTGACAAGTCAGTCTGTATGGTATAGATGTATGAACCTATAGGTAGTGGTGCATACAGAACATCCTTTAAAGTAAATGAATATTCTTTATGAGCATGTGCCATTGTTATCACTTAATTTGCGAAGTATCATCTTCACACATCACATTAACTTGCTGACTATTGTTTTTTTGACATGTTTAGATGTGTAAAGTTTTACCCAGCTCCAATTACCAGATAACAGATATGTATTGATTGAGAGTCTTATATTTAGGAATTTCAAAAAGAGATAGTCCTTTCCTTCTAGATAATATGTGATTTTAAGGGTTCTTGTAATTTCCTTTATACTGACTTCAATGAAGGCATCCAGAATTCTATCTAAATTCATTGCTTTAGATTTTTTACCACCCTTTGCAGTCATTCATTCCTTGTGTGTTTGCTGGGTATGTTGGGTAATGAAACATTCATATTACATTATTTTATCTTTGTTCCATCATGTTCTGGTTGGATTGACTTCTAATTGATTGCAGGATATTCTTGCAGAAGAATGAGTAAGAGAGAAGCCAAAGATAAGAAGCCTGCTATGTTTTTTGCTTATAGTAAAACAAGAAAAATGTGATGCAAAGATCAACAGGAATTCTTAGTAGTTAATATGGTTTCTTTTTTTGGGGCTACCCTATAGTTTCTGTATTAGTAGGACCTTTTAAAAGACCCATTAACCCTACTGTGGGTGATTCCAATCCACACCCGGGTCTGTCTATAGGTAATTCTCCCTCCACAAGGTGTCAATGCCATAGGGGCGTTGGCATGGAAAGGTGGTGAAGGTTAAAGCTGCAGGTCAATAGCAGTGCTTTTCATCAGCAGAGCAAGAGACACAAAGAGAATATCATTTAAAATTTTCTCTTACATTCTTACCATGCTTCCATAATCTTTGGCTTGCTGGATGGTGATTTGTCTAGCATTTGAGGAATATGTGCATTGGGAAACACATATAAAGACATTTTGGCAAAATTAATTTTTCATCTTTCATCAGATTGCTGGAGAATATGCGTGCCATTTTACCCACGTCTACTGCCTACGCTTTTTAGCCAGGATAGGTGAAGACATCTTTTAACATAGCTGAAATTTTAATCCAAAGGGAACAAATCTGTTAACAGTTTACCCAATTCTTCAAATTGAGGCTTAACTGGAGGTTTAAATTTTAATGCAGGGAATTCAGTTTTCATTGGATCGGGTGTCCACATTAGAAGAGTTCTCTTCTATCCTGTGACAACTGTACAATTTTAATGTTTCATCGCTTTCTGTCCCAAAGACAATAGTCATGATGGCCTATAGGGAGGATTACACCCCCCCTTCCCCCACACCATGGACTGATTTGACTCTATAAAAAAACATTTTTTGGCTATAGATAAACTTTTTATGGACTGGTGAATCCACAGACGGCCTCTACTCTGACCGGGAACAAGATGGCACCGGCCGTTAGTTGCCACGTTGCTCCGGATCCCGCGGCACCACAATAAGGAGATAACTGGGAGGAAAATTACATGCCACCTTTCTCCTCTCCTTGCGACCTTTCTCCATGCATGCCTCGCTCCTTTACTATGTCCCTGGAGGCAGGGATTGGGACATTCAACATGGATCCATGCAATTCACCAGCAGCGGATGCTTTTTCACAGGTCCTCAGCTACAGTCGCAACATTAACACAGATGCCCAGCTGCAAGGATCTAAATCACAGATCACAGTGAGTACTATTACTAAAGACACCCTACAACACAGATCCCCCCTCTGCACATTTAACAGAGCAGACTCTGTGGACCTTCCTTCAGCAATTACCCACTAGAGCTGACTTTGAAGCTTTAGCAAATAGGGTAGAATCTGCACTAAGGGGAGAGCTGCAAGTGCTTAAGCAGGAAGTGTCTGAGGTGGATGCTAGAGTAGCAGTGCTGAAACAAGATAAATGGTCAGTGGCACATTCAATTGACCACCTTCAATCTACCCACACTGACCTGTCTGACCAAGTCATGCAGCTTCACCTACTTCTTGACGACCTTGAAAATCGCAGCCGTAGACAGAACATTCGACTCCGGGGCGCGCCAGAGACTGTAATGCAGGCAGAACTCCACTCACACGTTAACACCATCTGTAATGGGTATCTTGACCGCCCCCCAGAAACGGAGGTTGCCATTGATAGGGTCCACCATACTCTTAGCCCAAGATCCACTTTTCAAGACAGACCCAGGGACGTGCTCTGCCGCCTGCATGCCTACAAGTTTAAAGAAGAGATTGTGCAGCAGGCATGGAGAGTAGGAGTTCTGGAATTTGATGGGGCCCCTGTCCACCTCCTGTTGGACGTTTCCAGAAAGACCCTGCTTATGCGCAGAGCCTTGAAACCCCTGCTAGAGAGGATCGTGGAGCTAGGAATGTCTTGCACGTGGGGTCACCCATTCCACCTAAAAGTACGCAAAGGCATTCGCTCCTTTTCACTGCGTCACCCTTCGGAATTACCTGACCTATTCAACTTCGCTGAAATGGAGCCCTTCCCAACTGGCTCACTATTGATGTCTCACCGGATCCCTCAGGTGGTGTGCCTTAAGGCAGACCTCAACGAGCTTGAGCCAATCGCCAATCCCGAGGGAACAGACAACGGGTATCACGCAACGATGAACAACGCAGATGACTTCTCAACTTTACCATTCAGTTTTCCTTTCTAGGGTTCTTTAGACACTGGATGAAAAGGGCCAATCCCCCTTACATGGAACATTTGTGTCCTTCAAGTGGAACTTACCAGAATCCCCTCCCCCCCTTTTTTTTAAAGTATGGAACCTTACACTGGTGATCCTCCCCGGATCTTGCTAGTTCCACAGGGAGGACAAGCTCCGGTAACATCCTTTATGTTCCCGTGGGGGCTTCTTGGGGTCTCATGGATGGGGGACGGCTAATACCAGTACTGCTCTCAGAAAGTAACCATCCCCCATCTTTCTCACCACTCATAGTTTCTTATAGCCCACACTATCAAAAGGATTCCCAGTTACAGGCTGCTTTCCCTTCCGAGAGCTGCAAGTTGCCTCCTCTCCCTTTGTAGGTCATAGTGAGTGGTCCTGCTCCCTGGGCACACAATTGATCCCCGATAGGGTTATCCACACGCCGGGGTGGAATTGCTCCCCCCACATACATGAGACCTTGAGGTGGCTACCCTTGTGATGGGCTTGATGTACAAAGACGTGTATCACCCATCCCAATTCATTTCCCCTGTTTGTATATACCATGCCTTTAGAGTGATATGCCACTGTTTGTTTTCCTGGTCTTAGTTGACCTTACCCTTGCAGGTAAGGTACCCTTTGCCTCTCGCCGACTTTCAAGCCAGAGGCACCCTCTGAGGGCAACACTAGCCTCTTATATATAGATCAGAACTCGTTATGTGAGATGGACAGTGCTGTGAAACCCATTGCCATTGTCACTGCCACCAATATTGGTTCGCATACTGCCTAACGCTCCAGGATGGTGATTACAACCTCACTCTAGTGTTTCATCTCGGTTCCTGCTAGCTTTACCAGGAGGTTGTGTTTAGTTTTTACTGTTTATGTTCCTAAGGACGCCACTGTGATCTCATCCATGGGGGAGGGCAAATACTAGCACCCCACCAAGAAAGTAGTCTCCTCACAACGTCATCATGATCCCTAGTTTCATAGGCCCTATTCTATGAAAATAATTCCAAATAAATGGCTAATATCCCTTCTGGGAGCCACAAATTGCACCCTCTACCTTTGCCGATCGCAGTGAGTGGCCTTATTCCCAGGGCACACTGTTAGTCCGTGACAGGGTCACCCACGCAATTGAGTGGAGATGCTTCCCTCACATTCGTGAGACCTCGGGGTGGCCACCCTTGTGAGGGGTTGGACAAACTAAATAAAGTGCAACTGCACCATCCACGATGATTCATTTGACCTGTTTGTATTGCCCCTGTCTTTGAAATGTTATGCTAATGTTCGTTTAACTGACCATAGTTAGCGCTATGACGGGGCACTCTGACCTTCACAGGATTGTAACTGGAGGCGCCTTTTGAGGGCAACACTAAATCCTTATGTTATTCTTACTATTTTTTATTATTCCTGTATTAAGCGTTACAAACAGATTCCTAATTAACAGTCTACCTGTGCACTCGTAGCCGATTCCTGACTTTAACATTTACCTGTTCTTATGCAGGGAGAAAACTTATACACAAGTTATGTTATACTGTTTATTTTTTTTATTTTATTTTTTATTCAATTGGGCTCTTGTCCCTCTCCCCCTGAGGTTGCGTCAGGAGCCTGCTGGCGACACACCAGCCATGTCAGTGAAGATCATTTCCTGGAATATCACCGCCGATGCCAGTCTGTCCTGGTGGGGAGTCCTGGGCCTGAGCTCAGGTCAGGGCCACTGGACGCTGGAGGAATCCAGGCTACCTATCAACATCTTGGAACTTCAGGCAATCAGACTCTGGATTTTTGGATGGATCGACTTCAGGGGCTTCCAGTATGGATCCAGTCGGACAATGCCACGGCGGTGGCCTATGTCAACCACCAGGGGGAACAAGGAGTGTGTTAGCGGGCCTGGAAGTAACAGACATTCTCCGGTGGGCAGAGTGTTTTGTCCCAGCCATCTCTGCTGTCCACATTCCGGGGGTGGACAATTGGCAGGCGGATTACCTCAGTCGACAAGTGTTGGACCAAGGGGAGTGGTCCCTTCATTAGGAGGTATTTTAACAGATATGTCTGCGTTGGGGTTCTCCAGAGGTAGATCTGATGGCATCCCGGGTCAACAGAAAGGTGCAGGGGTTTGTGGCCAGTTCTCGGGACCCTCTGGTGGATGCCTCAGACGTTCTGGTGGCTCTGTGGGGCCAGTATCATCTGATCTATGCCTTTCCTCCTCTCAAGCTTCTACCTCGGCTGTTATGCAAGATCGAGGCCAAAGGAATTCCGGTCATTCTAGTGGCCCCGGACTGGCCTCGTCAGTCCTGGTACGCCGACCTGGTGCGTCTGGTCGCAGATACCCCCTGGCGGCTGCCTCTCAGGGAGGATCTGCTATGCCAAGGGCCGATCTTCCAGCCTGCTTTACCTTTGCTGGGTTTAACGGCCTGGCTGTTGAAAGTCAGGTGTTGAAGGATAGAGGCTTACCTGCGTCGGTGATTCCGACACTGCTCAAAGCTAGGAAGTCTACTTCCAGGAAGGTATATCATTGGACGTGGAAAGCGTACATTTTATGGTGTGAGTCAGTGGGGTTTCACCCACGTTCCTTTTCGGTGGCTCGGATTTTGACTTCTCTTTAGAGGGGCATTGAAAAAAATTTTTCCCTGAGTACTATCAAGGGCCAGGGGTTGGCTTTGCCGGTTTTCTTTCAACGCCCCCTGGCTTCGCATTCCCTGGTACGTAGCTTCATTCAGGGGGTGCGACATGTGGTTCCACCGGTGCGATCTCCCTTGCCACTGTGGGACTTGAATCTGGTGCTTTCGGTTCTACAGAAGCCTCCATTTTAAAATATTCAAGAAATTCCCCTGCTCACTCTGATACAGAAGGTGGCCTTCTTGGTGGCTATCACCTCTGGTCGCAGGGTGTCGGAATTGGCGGTGCTATCCTGTCGCACGCCCTACCTGGTGATTCATAAGGACAAGGTGGTTCCTTATCCTTGTCCTTCATTCCTTCCAAAAGTTGTTTGTGATTTCCATTTAAATGAAGACATTGTGTTGCCTTCCCTATGTCCCAGGCCACAACATTCAAGGGAATTTGCCTTACACACCTTGGATGTGGTTCGGGCGATCAGGGTGTATTTGGCGGCCACTGAGTCCTTTCGGAGGTCAGACTTCCTGTTCGTGATTGCGGATGGGCCAAAGAAGGGGCTGTCTGCTTCCTCAGCGACCATTTCTAGATGGATCAGACAGACAATGACTCAGGCCTATTCTGTCAGGGGTCGGGTTCCTCCCTTGCCGGTGAAGATGCACTCTACTCAGGCACTGAGTGCCTCCTGGGCCTTCCATCATCAGGCGTCAGTGACGTAAGTGTGCAAGGCAGCCACCTGGTCGTCGGCGCACACTTTCACATAATTTTACAAAGTGCATGTGCTGGCATCTGCGGATGCCTCTTTTGGCTACAAGGTTCTGCAGGCTGCGGTCTAGAGGGTTTTTCCCTCATGAAGGGGTTTTCTTGCTGTTCAGGTTGGGCTCCAGTTGTTCTCGTTGAGCTCCAGATTGTCTGATTGGCCTGTTTTTTTGTTGGCTGCCCCACCCCTCATGTTTAGCACTGCTTTGGGACATCCCTATGGTTCTGATTATGGTTAGGAAGCTCTGTGTCTGTCAATGAACAAATGAGAAAATAGGATTTTTGACTTACCGTAAAATCCGTTTCTCTGAGTTCATTGACAGACACAGCACCCACCCCTCTATGAAGTTACATAGTTACATAGTAGGTGAGGTTGAAAAAAGACACAAGTCCATCAAGTCCAACCTATGTGTGTGATTATGTGTCAGTATTACATTACATATCCCTGTATATTGCGGTCATTCAGGTGATTATCTAATTGTTTCTTGAAGCTATCAATGCTCCCCGCTGAGACCACCGCCTGTGGAAGGGAATTCCACATTCTTGCCGCTCTTACAGTAAAGAACCCTCTACGTAGTTTAAGGTTAAATCTCTTTTCTTCTAATTGTAATGAGTGGCCACGAGTCTTATTAAACTCTCTTCTGCGAAAAAGTTTTATCCCTATTGTGGGGTCACCAGTACAGTATTTGTAAATTGAAATCATATCCCCTCTCAAGCGTCTCTTCTCCAGAGAGAATAAGTTCAGTGCTCGCAACCTTTCATCATAACTAAGATCCTCCAGACCCTTTATTAGCTTTGTTGCCCTTCTTTGTACTCGCTCCATTTCCAGTACGTCCCTCCTGAGGACTGGTGCCCAGAACTGGACCGCATACTCCAGGTGCGGCCGGACCAGAGTCTTGTAGAGCGGGAGAATTATCGTTTTATCTCTGCAGTTGATCCCCCTTTTAATGCATGCCAATATTCTGTTTGCTTTATTAGCAGCAGCTTGGCATTGCATGCCATTGCTGAGCCTATCATCCACTAGGACCCCCAGGTCCTTTTCCATCCTAGATTCCGCCAGAGGTTCTCCCCCCAGTGTATAGATTGCATTCATATTTTTGCCACCCAAATGCATTATTTTACATTTTTCTACATTGAACCTCATTTGCCATGTAGTTGCTGACCACATTAATTTGTTCAGGTCTTTTTGCAAGATTTCCACATCCTGCGGAGAAGTTATTGCCCTGCTTAGCTTAGTATCGTTTGCAAATACAGAGATTGAACTGTTAATCCCATCCTCCAGGTCGTTTATGAACAAATTAAAAAGGATTGGTCCCAGCACAGAACCCTGGGGAACCCCACTACCCACCCCTGACCATTCTGAGTACTCCCTATTTATCACCACCCTCTGAACACGCCCTTGTAGCCAGTTTTCAATCCATGTACTCACCCTATGGTCCATGCCAACGCACCTTATTTTGTACAGTAAACGTTTATGGGGAACTGTATCAAATGCTATCGCAAAATCCAGATACACCACGTCTACGGGCCTTCCTTTATCTAGATGGCAACTCACCTCCTCATAGAAGGTTAATGGATTGGTTTGGCAAGAACGATTCTTCATGAATCCATGCTGGTTACTGCTAATGATATCATTCTTATTACTAAAATCTTGTATATAGTCCCTTATCATCCCCTCCAAGAGTTTACATACTATTGATGTTAGGCTAACTGGTCTGTAATTCCCAGGGATGTTTTTTGGGCCCTTTTTAAATATTGGTGCTACATTGGCTTTTCTCCAATCAGCTGGTACCATTCCAGTCAATAGACTGTCTGTAAAAATTAGGAACAACGGTCTGGCAATCACCTAACTGAGTTCCCTAAGTATCCTCGGATGCAAGCCATCTGGTCCCGGTGATTTATTAATGTTAAGTTTCTCAAGTCTAATTTTAATTCCGTCCTTTGTTAACCATGTAGGTGCTTCCTGTGTTGTGTCATGAGGATAAACACTGCAGTTTTGGTTACTGAAGCCCCCCGATTCACTCGTGAAGACTGAGGAGAAGAATAAATTCAATACCTTTGCCATCTCCCCATCCTTTGTAACCAGATGTCCTTCCTCATTCTTTATGGGGCCAATATGGTCTGTCCTCCCTTTTTTACTGTTTACATACTTAAAGAATTTCTTGGGATTTTTTTTGCTCTCCTCCGCTATGTGTCTTTCATGTTCTATCTTAGCCATCCTAATTGCACCCTTACATTTCTTATTGCATTCTTTATAAATTCTGAATGCTGAGGATGATCCCTCAACCTTGTATTTTTTGAAGGCCTTCTCCTTTGCTTTTATATGCATTTTTACATTGGAGTTAAGCCATCCAGGATGTTTGTTCGCTCTTTTAAATTTATTACCCAATGGGATACATTGGCTAATGCCCTTATTTAATATGCTCTTAAAGCAAACTCATCTCTCCTCCGTATTCTTTGTTCCTAATATTTTATCCCAATTTATGCCTTTTAGCAAGGTTTGTAGTTTAGGGAAGTTGGCTCTTTTGAAATTCAGTGTCTTTGTGTTCCCTTCATGTTTCCTATTTGTGTGATTTATACTGAAACTAATTGACCTGTGATCGCTGTTACCTAAATTGCCCCGTATTTCCACATCTGTTATCAGGTCTGTATTGTTGGTAATCAGTAGATCTAGTAATGTTTTATTTCTAGTCTACCATCTGACCCATAAAATTGTCCTGCAAGACATTAAGGAACTGGCGAGCCTTAAATGAATGCGCGGTTCCCTCCGCCCAGTCTATGTCTGGATAATTAAAATCCCCCATTATGATAACACTTCCCATCCTTGCTGCTAATCCAATTTGTGATAGGAGATCCGTCTCCACTTCCTCCCTCAGGTTAGGGGGCCTATAGCATACTCCCAGTATTATTTTCCCCTTAGCTTCATCCCTTTGGAGCTCTACCCATAAAGATTCCACCTCCTCCCTAGCCCCCTCAGTGATGTCATCTCTCACATTCACTTGTACATTATTCTTGATATTGTAAACTAAAAAAATTACTGCGCTATCTCCAGGTGAAAATTGTTATATGTGAACAAGCTGCAACCATACAATGTGAGACACATCCATCTGTTATACAAATCAAAAATTAAAGGCTGCGCTGCAATAAATAACATAAAACAAATGAAATAGTAAATGCATATTGACAAATATCTATTTCTGTGCGTGAGTTATAGCAGTGATGACATGACCCACGTAATAATAACCAAAAATTTAATAAACAACATAAAGTCCAATCTGCAAAGTGCACAAAAGTGTATAGTTCATATAGAGGCAGGATTAGTGCCAGGAAGAGAGTGGTGAACTTCCGAATGGTGTATAGCATATGATTAAAACACCCAGGGTTCAGTGATGATAGAAAAAAACTCCTCCACCTATGTAGAAAGATGTCCCCTTACCGACTCCAAAGATCTCTTTTCGGGAGATCAAGCAGGCATATGGCTGTATAACCCCAGCCTCGGGTATGGACCCGGAAGGTGACACTCATAAACCTCTAGGATGGGAGTCCTCTGTGTGGCGAATGGTCACTCGATTGTCATGAAAAATAAGTGACAAAGGCTCCCATAGCGTAACAAGTTTAAACACTTTATTTTAAAATTAAATAATAGAATCACACTCACATGATAGTAGAAATAATAATCGCATATACAATTGCCGGCCGGCTGCACACTGCTGCCCGTGACTTCCGGGATCAGCGAGGATCGTGGTGACGTCAGCACGTCGCTCCTCCCTACGCCGTTTCGTCAGAGGTGACGTCTTCCAGGGGCACTGCCAGTTATTATTACGTGGGTCATGTCATCACTGCTATAACTCACGCACAGAAATAGATATTTGTCAATATGCATTTACTATTTCATTTGTTTTATGTTATTTATTGCAGCGCAGCCTTTAATTATTCTTGATATATAGGCATACCCCTCCCCCTTTTTTACCCTCTCTATCCTTGCGGTATAGGGTATACCCTTGAATGTTTGCCAGCCAATCATGAGAGCTGTTGAACCAGGTCTCTGAAATTCCCACAAAATCCAAATCCTCCTTGTACAACAGTATCTCTAGTTCACCCATCTTGTCCGCCATGCTCCTGACATTGGTGAACATGCCACATAGTTTAGACCAGTCGCATATTGTCCTCGTATTGGGTGTTTCAAGATTGCAACTAGGACTTGCTACTATACTCACCTTGTGTTTTTGTGCTTTGGTTAACCTACCACTAATGCCCCCAATACTACCCTCTGGAATATCTTCCGCGCTGGCTATCACTGTCTCTGGACCCTCCCCCCCATCGCCTAGTTTAAAAACCCCTCTAACTTTTTGGCCATCTTCATTCCCAGCAGATCTGCACCCTCCTCATTTAGGTGCAGTCCGTCCCTTCTAAAGTACCGGTTACCGACTGAGAAGTCGGCCCAGTCCTCCAGGAACCCAAACCCCTCCTTACTACACCAGCTCTTCAGCCACTTGTTTACTTCCCTAATCTCCCTCTGCCTTTCTGGTGTGGCTCGATGTACCGGTAGTATTCCTGAGAACACTACCTTGGAGGTCCTTTTCCTCAATTTAGCTCCTAAGTCCCTAAAATCGTTCTTTAGGACACTCCATCTGCCTCTGACTTTGTCATTGGTGCCAACGTGCACCATGACAGCCGGGTCTTCCCCAGCCCCTCCCAGTAATCTGTCCACAAGATCCGTGATGTGCCCAACCCAAGCGCCTGGTAGACAACATACTGTTCGGCGCTTCAGGTCTTGGTTACAGATTGCTCTCTCTGTCCTTCTAAGAATTGAGTCCCCTACCACCAGAATCTGTCTTTCCTTTCCCTTTGCTGCCCCCCCACTCTCACTGGAGGAGTTCTTCCCCTGGCAGCTAGGAGAGTCCCTCATCTCCAGCAGTGCTGGTCCCTGACTGGTTACACCAATGTCACTCAATAGAGCGTACTTATTGAGATGCTCCAGTCCTGGATCGGCCTCTCTGGCACTTCCCCCTCTACCCCTCCTGACTGTCACCCATCTACTCTTTGCTAGTGCCTGCACCTCTTTGTCTCCACCCACCTCTGTGCTGGCCCCTGCCGGCACCTGCCGTGTACGTTCCTGGCTCACCTTTAGTATGGAGGGACTTCTCAGTGCTGACAGTTGCTTCCCCAGATTCAGAACCTGGGCTTCCAGGGAAACAATGTGCTTACGTTTTGCACAGCAGTATTCGCCCTCGATCGGATGATCAAAGAACGCATACATGCGGCAAGATGTACAAAGAGTCGCCTCTCCACACCCGCCGGGCATCGTACCTATTAAATTTAGTGAGGATTTGGGGATTTTACCCTGTCCAAATTACCTAACAGCTAGCTTCCTGGCACTAATACTCAAGACAATACACAGGTACACAACAAGACAATACACAGGTACTCACAGACCTACGTGCACTCGCAATACACAAGTACTAACGATCCACACACACTACTCAGACAACACTCAGATACTCACACTACACAGGTACTATGACCCCTGTTATAACCTCCTGTTTTAAACTCTCGTTTTTAACTCCCACTTAATCCAGCTCCACTTACACCAAGCTCCACAGCTTCAGACTGAGCACGCTCAGACTGAGTCCTACAACCAGTTAAATAGGCACCTGTGAGCAATTAACCACACCCCTTAATTGATAGACTGATGAAACCAGGAAAAAAAAAAAAAAAAAGAAAAAAAAAAAAAGCTATTTAAAAAGTGACAGCAAAAGGCAAATTAAAAACTAAAAGGAAAAGCCCCCAAAATGCAACCCAGCAAACAGACAGCAAAGAGCAAACAGACAGCAAACAGCAAACAGACAGCAAACAGCAACAGACAGCAAACAGCAACAGACAGCAAACAGCAACAGACAGCAAACAGCAACAGACAGCAAACAGCAACAGACAGCAAACAAACACCAAGACTTGTATACACTAATGGGGCGTACACACGGTCGGACTTTTCGTCTACAAAAGTCCGACAGCCTGTCCGACAGACTTCCGGCGGACTTTCGGCGGACTTGCAGCAGACTTTCTAACGAACGGACTTGCCTACACACGACCACACAAAAGTCCGACAGATTCGTACGTGATGACGTACACCGGACTAAAATAAGGAAGTTCATAGCCAGTAGCCAATAGCTGCCCTAGCGTGGGTTTTTGTCCGTCGGACTAGCACACAGACGAGCGGATTTCGGGGTCCGTCGTAGTTACGACGTGAAGATTTGAAGCATGTTTCAAATCTAAAGTCCGTCGGATTTGAGGCTGAAAAAGTCTGCTGAAAGTCCGGAGAAGCCCACACACGATCGGATTACCAGCCAGCTTTAGTCCGTCGGCGTCCGTTGGACTTTTGTAGACGAAAAGTCCGACCGTGTGTACGCCCCATAACTCTTGTTTTTAACTCCCACTTAATCCAGCTCCACTTACACCAAGCTCCACAGCTTCAGACTGAGCACGCTCAGACTGAGTCCTAAAACCAGTTAAATAGGCACCTGTGAGCAATTAACCACACCCCTTAATTGATAGACTGATGAAACCAGGAAAAAAAAAAAAGCTATTTAAAAAGTGACAGCAAAAGGCAAATTAAAAACTAAAAGGAAAAGCCCCCAAAATGCAACCCAGCAAACAGACAGCAACAGCAAACAGACAGCAACAGCAAACAGACAGCAAACAGCAAACAGACAGCAAACAGACAGCAAACAGCAACAGACAGCAAACAGCAAGAGTTCTTAATTCTTCTGCCACTGCTTGTGACAAAACTGAAGGCCTATAGCAGAGGGGGGGGGTGTATATCACCTAGGACTGCCTATGGGCGTAGCCAAGTCTTTTTTCTGCCTAGTGTCCTACTCCTGTAGGGGGCGAAATAACACTATGGTTCTGAATAAGGAAGCACTCTGTCTGTCAATGAACTCAGAGAAACGGATTTTACGGTAAGTCAAAAATCCTATTTTTCAGCCCCTATTGTCCTCCTTGTCCACCAATTTGGCAAGATGGAAGAGTCTAGCCTTATCATGGTTTGGCCGATGTAACGTATTCAAAATGAATGCAATGCCCAGACTTTTATACTTATAACAAGCCCTGTCTATTAGGATCCCTCACTCGGTAAAATCTGCTTTTGTTAACTTTGTCTGGAGGGGTAAACCCTCCCCCGACTTGCTAGAGCACTCCTGCTCCGACCTAAACTTAAGGGAGGAATAGGGTTCCCAGATCCGGCTCTTTACTATACAGCGGTCCACATGAACAGGGTAGTGGACTGGTGTAGACATAGCTCCACCAAACTCTGGGTCTTGTTGGAACAAGACGCCGCACAGGTACTCATCCAGGGCCTTCCTTGGGCCAGAAAGTCACACTTCTCACCTCTCCCACCACCCCTTAATTGGACCCAATCTGAACATGAAAGGTTCTACAAACTTTCTTTGCTCAACAGTTTCCCATCCCTGATGACACCCATAATAGGACAGCCCAAGTTCGTTCCTGGATTGTCAGACTCAGCATTTACTGTACACTCGTAACGGAAGGTCTTACATACGTCCTATTTTCTACACACAAATGGCTGAATTTCATGGAGAACCCTGATTATGGGCTCAGGGTCACAGTTCCTGAACCACTGGCGAGCATACCAATTATCACATTTCCTGAGCACACTACCCAAGCCACACCTTTTTCAGAAGCCTCTCAGCTCATTTGAGGAGATCTGTCTGGGAGATGTTCCGATCCTTGTCCCTTTCCTACGAATCCCTACTAGATCTCCATGCGCAATCGGAACCTACCTTTCTTACCAAATGGAAAAAGGACCTTCAGGTCCCTTTTACAGAACAACAAAAAGACAGGATTCTCTTTTTCGCTCACAAATCATCGCTATGTAATAAGTACCAGGAAACCACTTACAAAATCATGACATGGTACAGAACCCCATCTGTACTAGCCAAACTATTTCCACAATTGGACAATCATTACTAGAGATGTGATTACCACAAGGGCACACTTTTGCACATCTTCTGGGAATGCCCTGGCATCCAGCCATTCTGGCAGCAAGTTCTCCATTTGATCCACAAATTTACGGATATCTCCCTGTTCGGAGACCCCGCAGCAGTGCTTCTTAACCTGACCCCTCTTTCCCAGAAAAAAATACCATAAATCTTTACTTAAACATTTACTTAACGCAGCTAGAGCATGCATCCCAGCCACGTGGAAACAACAATCTCCTCCTACTCTTGCCCAATGGTTCGCCAGAGTGAGGGATATAGAAAGCATGGAGCATCTGACCTCTGCTCTTCAGGACAAATCGGAAGAGCACAAGACCAGATGGTTCAATTGGGATCAGTTCTGTTTTTCTGATAAATATTCTCAATACTTATGAACTTTTTTTTTTTTTGCCCATCATGGCTTGTATCATGCGTGGCTAACTGGGTGCTGACTGCTTCCTCTCCCCCCCCCCCCTTTTTTTTCTCTCCTTTTTTTAAAAAAATTTTTCCTTTTCCTCTACTACTTCCCCCCCCCCCCAAATCATCCAATTTTTTCTTCTTCATAACCTTTTCTTAAGCTCAAAAATTGAAATTGATGGCATGGACCATAGGGTGAGAACATGGATTGAAAACTGGCTACAGCGAATTCAGAGGGTGGTGATAAATGGGAAGCACTCAGAATAGTCAGAGGTGGGTAGTGGGGTCAACCAGGGTTCTGTGCTGGGACCAATCCTATTTATTTTGTTCATAAACGACCTGGAGGATGGGCTAAACAGTTCAATCTCTGTATTTGCAGACAATACTAAGCTAAGCAGGGCAATCACTTCTCCGCAGGATGTGGAAACCTTGCAAAAAGATCTGAACAAATTAATGGGGTGGGCAACTACATGGCAAATAAAGTTTAATATAGAAAAATGTAAAATAATGCATTTGGGTGGCAAAAATATGAATGCAATCTATACACTGGGGGGAGAACCTCTGGGGGAATCTAGGATGAAAAAGGACCTGGAGGTCCTAGTAGATGATATGCTCAGCAATGGCATGCAATGCCAAGCTGCAGCTAACAAAGCAAACAGAATATTGGCATGCATAAAAAGGGGATCAACTCCAGAGATAAAACGATAATTCTCCCGCTCTACAAGACTCTGCTCCGGCCGCACCTGGAGTATGCTGTCCAGTTCTGGGCACCAATCCTCAGAAAGGATGTACTGGAAATGGAGCAAGTACAAAGATGGGCAACAAAGCTAATAAAGGGTCTGGAGGATATTAGTTATGAGGAAAGGTTGCAAGCACTGAACTTATTCTCTCAGGAGAAGAGACGCTTGAAGGGATATGATTTCAATTTATAAATACCGTACTGGTGACCCCACAATAGGGATAAAACTTTTTTGCGGAAGGGATTTTAACAAGACACGTGGCCACTCATTAAAATTAGAAGAAAAGAGGTTTAAACTTAAACTACGTAGAGGGTTCTTTACTGTAAGAGCGGCAAGGATGTGGAATTCCCTTCCACAGGAGGTGGTCTCAGCAGGGAGCATTGATAGTTTAAAAAAATTATTAGATAAGCACCTGAACGACCGCAACATACAGGGATATACAATGTAATAATGACATATAATCACACACATAGGTTGGAGTCAATCATTATTAGTTTCTATTTTTTTAGATGTTTCGAAATCTTTATTGATTTCACATACCTGCCTTTTTCAGTCCCAAATGCAGATACTGTTGGATTGTGGTATTTACATTGAATGTTATTACCCTGTTGACTGTAATGTTTCATGGCACATCAGCTGCTTTCCATCTATCTTTGTTATCTTTCGTGCATCTTTCAATTAAAAAAAAAAAAAAAAAATATATATATATATATATATATATATATTTTTGGGGCATTGAAATTTATTTCTACTTATTTTTTTCCAAAAAATTGTGTTTAAAAAAACTGCTGTGCAAATATCATGTGACATAAAAATATGCAACACCCACCATTTTTTTCTCTAGGGCCTCTGCTTAAAAAAAATATATACGGTGTTTGGGGGTTCTACGTAGTTTGCTAGCAAAAAAATGTTATTCTATAAATGTAGGAAAGACGTGTCAGAATTAGCCCGGACTAGAGATGGTTAACACATATTGCATTTGATGTGCTTCTGAAACTGGCTACAAGAGTGAGTTACCTAGGGTGACCCCTGAAAGTCGCACATCTATGGTGTCCTGCTGCAATGAATGGAGTTGCAACCTTAGCCTGTACTCCGACCAGGATCCCCACGACTAAGCTACATGGGGCGGGGTGAAATGCATTGGGGGATGTGGCCTGGTCGGTGTCCAGGCTGAGGTTGCCACTCCATTGATTGCAGCAGGACACCATAGATGTGTGACTTCCAGGGGTCACCCTTACTTTCTTGAACCTTTGCAGGAGCCAGCACTCTAGCAGCAGCTGCAGATGCATGGTCTACAAATCCCTTCCATATCGAGCCTGAGTGGCCCACACACTTTTCTCAGGTCACCAGGTTTATCTAACTCTGAATAGTGGCAAAGCAGGAATAGCTATGAAAACTATTTTTATATTTAGCTTTTTAAAAGCGAAAATTCCTTGCTCTAAATACCTTTCTGTTATATCAGTACCAGGTTGGTTTTACCATTCACTGTTTATTCAGGGATATGTTACTCATTGAAATTCTGAGTGCTTTGTTGCAACTTTGTGTGTTTGTCCTTTCTGTTATTGACTTTTTTGTTGATGCCATTTTTCAAGTTAAAGGTTTCCTTTGTTTTGCAGCATTCCAGAAATCCTTTTTTTAGATGTCATATCTATTACATTAAAACAAATCTTTTTCTTTCTGAGATAACATTGACAACAGGTTTTACCTTGAAGATTAGCTTATGACTTTTATGACAAATAGGAGAAAACATTGATAATCCTCATAAGGTGTACTAGGTGCCACCATAAAGCAGAAGTGTGTCCATTCCAAAACGGGTAAGGTTGGGGGATAGTATAATGTTGAAGAACTTTTAACGTCGGTAATATATGCTGTGGAGGAGCGCAGAGGGCATGACCATAAGAAGTATGGTAAGACAAGAGGTGCTCAGGGTATGCCGATGGGAGGTATGTGTAATAGAAGAGTACCTAGAAATATGACATTTGGAAGAATATTTAGGAGAGTAATGCTCTGGCTGTGATGGCAGGCAGTATGTGTGGGAGAGGCTTATGTATAGTATGACAGTGGGGGCAGTTTGTGCATGAAAATAATGTGGGAATATGATGGTGGCAGTGTGTGCAGGATGGGAGTGCTAAGGGTATGTGCAATAAAAAAAGTACACGTAAATTGAAGGATATGACATGGTAGAGGAGTATGAAGGGTATAAAAACAGACAGACTCCCTCTGAAGCATATACTTGTAGGGGTAGATAAACGGAGCACCTAGTATCCAATTAGAAGCAAAATGGAGGTGAATATGTGGTTATTTTATAGAAAGTAGCAAAAATGTATCAAGCCAACGCGTTTCGGGGAACAAAGACTCCCCTTTTGCAGAGCTGCTGCTGTATGTTAATGGTGAGTGGAGCTATATCCCAAATTGGTCTGTCTGTGACACCGAAATCTGATTTGTTGCTGGTTTGGCGGTGTCGCAGACCAATTTGTGATATAGCTCCACTCACCATTAACATACAGCATCAGCCCTGAAGTAGGGGGAGTCTTTGTTCCCACAAAATGCGTTGGCTTGATATGTCTTTGCTACTTTTAATAAAACGACTACACATTCACCTCCAATTTGCTTCTAATTGGATACTGGGTGCTCCGTTTACCCCTACAAGTATATGCTTCAGAGGGATTCTGTCTGTTTTCATACCCTTTACACTCCTCGTTTATCTACCTCTACAAGTATATGTGGAAACAGCCTTGTGGCCGTACCCAGAGGTAGCAGCCCAAGCCCCCCAAAAGGGCTCACCGCCACTCTTCTGCTAAGTTGGGCCAGAATTATCCAGAGCGAACTCTCCCAACCCGCCCTCAACTGAGTGAGTCAGTCTAGTGCAATCTCCAACCCTTTAGAACTCCCTCTGAAACATACTCACCTATTCTTTGTCTTTACGCTCAGTCATTAGGAGTGAAGAAAAAACCTAGTTAGTATTTCAGATTATAGACTAGCAATATGACTCATTTTCTTTTATGTGACAGCACTGGTGCTTGGTCCAGTGCTGCCACATGTGGGCAGGTAGCCCATTCTCACCTCTGTGTAAACTCCAACTCGTGTGACTCAAAGGTTGCACAGGGCTCCCTTTACTTGCCCCTAGTAGCTGAAAAAAGCAGGGGGGGGAGCCAAAGAAAGATGAAAATGTGCTGCTGGGAAGGGATACTTTAAAACCATTCTTTCCTACCCCTGTAATGCTGAGATATAATGTCTGAGGGTTAAGGTAAGATATAGGGGTTTTTAACTGGAAGTTTTTCAGCCAGACTTCTGGGGGGTCTAAATGGTGTACAGGTATAAAAATAATATCCCCAAGGGTGCACAACAAAAAATGCTATCAGCTTAGTGAAAATTCTGTCCACAAAGTCATGCACTGTTTTCAGTGTTACCAAAGAGTCCTTACCTCTTTTCCTTAAATTTCCCACTCAGTGTCACCATAGCTAACAGGCAGCCATAAATTCATGTTGTAATGCTTGCGTAAATAGATAAAGCACACATCTCTATGAAATCGCTACTCAAGGCACTGGAATATCAGTAACAAAGGAGAGTAGAACAAGTGTACAGTAGATCCAACAAACTTCCAGCTCAGAATGAATAGAGATAATCTGTAGGCGATGACTGCTCTTCAGTTTCTTGCTGTAGGATAATTTGTTAATAAAAGCACATTAATCATCAATTTCTTGTAGCTATATTAGAAACACTGACACATTTTATGCAGCAGTACTAATGAAGGCTGGTTATAGATGGCTTGAAAAAAATGACTGAACCTGGTGGAAAACTACTGGCCAAACCGTGACTGCATCCTATCAACAGCCCTGGGTTCATTAATACAATAGCCAGCAGTGGTGATTCCTTTATCCACACTGTTGGTATGGATGGGGGAATCACTTGATTTTCATTTGTTCAGCCTGCAAACCAAGCCCCCCATTCACATAGGCGTCAAATCGGAGCCCATTGCCAGCAATAGGAGTGTCCCAATCGGTGTAACGCCACACTGATTTCCAAAAGTAGTTCCTGCACTACTTTTGGCGTCTTTGGGGGCAATTTCAATAGACATCTATTCATAAACTTGCACAGATATCTTTCAAGTCTCTCCTTAAGTCGGACTGAAACTCGGCTTCGGAATCGTGCTAATTTATGCAACAAATGCAGGCTTGTAGACACATCGGAATGTATACTTATCTGATTTAGTGGCGCATGAAAAAAGTATGGCAAGGAATAAAACCTGGCCAGAGAGTAGATGGTATCTTATGGGATTTTTTATTTTGATAACCTAATATTCTTACCAGATAGGAGTAATATAGGGATTAGGGATGAATAACATTGAAAATGTTTATTTTGCTCAAATTTAACAAAAGTCGGGAGATTGAAGTAATTTTATTATTTTGGTAAAATACATTATCATTTTTGGGAAAGGCAACATTCAGACTTTTTTGAGGTTTTTATGGGTGCAATGAGCTTTGCATGGCTCCTGAGGGTTAAGGGAACTCCTTGCAACTATCCTGGATCTGTTCTTATGTCAACAAATGTTCCCTCATTGGTCTTGGTATTTACTTACAAATAGCATAAATAAACATTTAAACAAAAAGTAAAAAAAAAAGTATACAAATAACTATCAAATAGGTACCACAATGAAAAAAAAAATTAAAAAAATCCTAAGGCCTAGTTAACACTTACAGTAGGTGGGTGATAAAAATGGGCCATTGAGGCCATTTTTACTGATCTGTCCTTAAGCATTCCGTGGGTGTGGTGATTTGCATAGTGGCAAAATGATACCCCTATGAATGAGTGATCGTTGACCACACTCCACGATGTAGAGGGTAAAAAATATTTCTTTATTTTGAATGCAGACACATAACATCAGGATAACATCGATACAGACACAGCAGAGATTGACACATTTCACAAATCAAATTTGCTTAATCATAATCTGATTAATTTGATTTGTGAAACACGTCAATCTCTGCTGTGTCAGTATCGATGTTATCCTGATGTTATGTGTCTGCATTCAAGATAAAGAAATATTTTTTACCCTCTACATCGTGGAGTGCGCTCAACGATCACTTATTCATTTGGCTATCCGTTCAGACCGCAGACTGGACCTGCACCCGGTCGTTAGAGGGAGGATTGTTCTCACCCGGAGCAGTACAATTTTGTCTTTCTTTCAAAAATTATACCCCTGTTGCATTCAGCAGGCAATAACACCACTGAGTGTGACATATTATGGGGCTGCGCCGCAACTGAGTGCAAAATGCTAGGCTCGCGGTTGCAGCATGGTATTCCCATTGTAAAAGCCCATTTGGCTGTCAAACAAAACAAGCATTCAGAAGGTGGTAGTATAGCCTCATGAATGCCTGTCAGCTGCCCCTTGTTTCAATCAAGCTTTGCAAAAGAAAAATTAAAAGCAAAGCAAAATTTAGAGTTTCTACTTCAGCGAAATTTTGCAATTGGCACAATTTTTGGTAATTTTGTGGAGAAGTCTGCTTCTCTGAAATTGACCCACTTGTTCCTAATGAGAATATCCACTGTGCACATACACAAACTATCACATAAGGTACAATCCAGCTGCTGTGCCATGTTTTTCAATCTGTCACCTACTGCCTTTAGTCAGGATATCCACTGATGATGGCAGCAGTGCAGGATTATGATTTAAATTAGGTTTATTGACTTAGATCTGATTTATAATCAGGGTTTTTATATAGTTTTTATAGTATGTTGGTATTATGTTAATTATTATTTGGGGTAATGCTAGAGAAAGTGGTATAATATTTGCATTTTGGTAGTTTAATTTTCTATTATTTTTTAATATGTGTTGTTAGTTCTATGTTGTATTTTATTAGTATGGATGGTTTATTAGAGTATAGGTTTATTTTTTTCTTATTTGTGCTAATTGCTGTTATTGGTAATTTTTGTTGTGTCTTTGTGTAGTGTTCTGTTCATTGTTGTGATTGCGTGTTGTCTTTGTTGAGTGTGGCTGTGTCACAATAATTTCCCTTTGGGATTAATAAAGTATACTGATTTTCTTATGACCCTTGGAGATCAGGACCAAACCTTGTACTACATGATGGTGATTAAAGATTCAGTCCACTTGTAGTTTAAACTTTAAAACCCCTTTTAAGTGCATCCTAAAAAAATCCCTATTTCAATTACAGTACATTCCATAGATTGTGTGAAATAGCATTCCTAAACTCGACAGAATATTTTAAAACTGTTTCAAAATGCCAGCCCCATACTGATATGTTCTTGTCATACTGCTATTGTCTAAAATGACACCACATGGACTAATTAGACCCCAGCGAGCGTAATCATTTCTGCTGCTCTCATTCAGCCTGCAGCTCGCAGCAGAAACTTATAGTGGTATTTGCAAAACTACAGTATAATTATATTCCGGATTAATTTTGAGACACCTGCTAGTGACACTCTTGTAGTTTTGTACAATGATAGCTTTGGAAAGAAACAAATTACTGTGTGATTGTATGCCTATTAATAGTTATATGTGTTTGTCTCTAAGAAGAATCTATTTCCAAGATTGCTCCAGATAATGAAGTGAGAGAGTTTTATGACTTTTTACGATGACATAAAGGTATCTCTGAAAATTGCTTTGGTGCTTTCTTCTGTAAGGAAAATATTAGCATTTCAAATACCAGCCATTCATTTGTCAATGCGTGTGGCATTTTTTTGTGGCTTTAGACTGATTGACAATAAAAGTACTGTTGTTTTTTTTTTTTAATAAAACAAAATACAGCCACCTCAAGCAACCACTCAGAGTAGATTCAGTCAGGGGCGGCCCATCCATTAAGGGTGCACGAGCGCTGTTCCCCCCTGTCCATCGCCGCCCCCCCATCCATGCATCTGGCCCCTTTCAGGATACCGGCGCATGGAATCCAATGCGGGGGGGCTGTTTTTTTAATGCACCAATTAGAACCAGAGGCTCTAATAGGCTTCAATATAGGGTGGGATTGGGTCACAGAGAGTGCACTCTGATCCCACCCAGGTGTGTTACAACAGCAAATGAATATCGCCGCTCCAAGGGGGGAAGGGTGATTGTTTGCCCCCCCCAAAACAAAAAAACACCAGCCGCCACTGGAATCAGCGCTGTTGTCTGGTCACATGATCTTTCCCTGTTCTTTGGCATCTGCAGGGAAAGATCTTTGGGAGGGGCTTCTATTGCCCTGCTAGTCTGAGTCTCTGTCTTGCCAGCCTGATTGGTGCTGTGCTGGTCACATGACTAAAAAAAAAAAAACCTGTTTCAGAAGAGCAATTTAAAATAAATTATAAACTGTTTTACAGCTCCCAATAAATCTTTATTGAAAATTAAAAGTTTATTTTTTGTGCATTTTTATGGTGTCAAAGATTGACACTAGCTTTCACTTTGTTCAGACAGCATCTGAATCCAAGGCTCTTTTTTTACTTTACAGGTATTAACAGTTACATGCATTTAATACTGTTTTACTGTATATTAAAACTAAAGCACCGTACACACGGGCCAAATGCCGGACGATTTTGGACAATTAGATAAAAACTGTCCGACATTCAGCCCGTGTGTTTGGGAGTATTCAGCCTGTGTGTTTGGGAGCCAAGTATGTATGGCAGCTGTTTGCCCGGCTTCTGTCAGACGAACATGCTGGAAAACCAGCAGCCAACCGCCTCCTGATCAGCACTTTCAGCCAATGGCTGAGATCATTGATTGGAGTGTTCTGGCAGGGGGGTTGTCTCTGGCCTCCTCTGTATCCAGGTAACCAGAGAAGATTCTGGGTAAACGGATGGACGCCATGCAGAACACAGCATGAATAATAATGCCACTAAAGCCAGTGGCCCTAAAGAATGCCGGGAGAGGGTATTTATTCTTTGGTCACACTGAACATGAGGTCTTTCCTGGAGAGGTGAGTTCCAGTCTGGGAAGGGGCACTATGCCTCTCCCAGGCACCTGCTACCATGAAGGCTCAGGTGGGCGACCTGAGGGCCTAAAGTCAGACCCTGGTTCTTTAGAGAGCTGGCTGAGGGGGCTGTCTACTGAATGTCTGGTCTGGTATCACTGAAATAGTGTCGCTTGGAAGTTGGAAGGAGGCAACCAGCTGTCCCTGGATATTTTCTGAATAACCTAATGGATCTATAGTGCTCTTAACCTTCTCATGGTGCTATAGAAACAGCTAAGAGTCCAGGCAAGGGAACACTGGCTAGTGTTCTGAAGAGCTTTGTCCAGTTACTACTGCTACTAAGGGACTTTGCTCAGTCCTGAAACTACTTTGTTGCTACTGCCAAGGAGAAGTTTTCTATTTGCTTTCAGCAGGGACTTCACCAGGGCTTAACCAAGAGATCAGTTAGAGTCCTCATTTGTAAATAGTTCTATTTCTGGAGTATTCCACTAAATCCCCTTCCCTATCCAAATTCTCCAAAAATAAAACGACAACCCCTAGACTGATCATTGAAGGCAACAAGCAAAAGTGTGTGTGCACCTGGCTGTGTGAAATACCTTGCAACTGGCTGTGTGGTGAATATGGGGATACCCTGGGCAACATTTCCAGTGGCTCCTACGGGGGTAGCGATATTGAAATCTGTGCTCATTGTCTGAGCATCCTTTGTGCTATGTCATGTAATAAAAAGAGAACAGCTCCTCTAAGGTGAAGGTCAATCCTAAATAAACTTAAATTGTGCGCTGGCATAAATAAAATTAAATCTGCAACAAACAAGGCTTCCTGAAAGGCCACCCAAAGCTGTAGTATATACCTTTAAAATAAACCACCGTGCTGCAAAATGACAAATTACAAAATATAACACATCTCCGTGAAAGAAAATATATAAAAAACAGAAGAAAGTAAAAAGTTCAAAAAATGTGATTGAAAACAAAAAACGCTTGAAAAGCGCCACATTCAGTTCGTGAAAAACGGAATCACAAGAAAAAACGTGGGTGAAGAAGATGAACCGTTCCTTTAATGTATCACATCAAGGTGGAAAAAGGTGAGAGGTATAAGAACACTTCCAAGCCACCGATAGTTGCGGGAGAGTAGTAATGGATGTACTCTTACCAAACTTGTTGGACCTCCTGTGTAGCGAGGTCGTACGAGCTTGCAGATATAGCCCTCTGCAGGGACAAGTGGAAGACGATGTCCTGGTCCTGGTCCTGCTCACAAGCGCCACCCGCTTCCAGAGATTATCTCCGCTTCAGCATCAGGGGGAGACTCCTTACACAGATGATCCATGGATAGGAAAAAAAGGGGGTCTTGTACAAATTACAACGTTTAAAAAGTAGAAATTAAAAAAGCCGGCATAAAACAAAGGCTGGACGCCCGTGCAAAGATAGGATGCGTGATGGCAAGCACTGCGAGGCCATGCCCTACATGTTTCGTCATACGTGACGTCTTCTACGGGTGATTTGGGTTACCCAAAGCATCTTGTCTCCATGTTGATGGGGACAAGGGCCTCATCCCCACAACCCTTGCCCTGTGGTTGTGGGGGTCTGTGGGCGGGGGGCTTATCGGAATCTGGAAACCCCCTTTAACCCCCAGATCCCAGCCCACCTATGTGAATGGGGTACATCTGGGTGAGGACGGGTCTGGGGGCCCCCTTGTTCCAGATTCCCATAAGCCCCTGCCCGCAGACCCCCACAACCATCAGGAAAGGGTTGTGGGGATGAAGCCCTTGTCCCCATCAACATTGGGGACAAGGTGCTTTGGGGGGACTCCAAAGCACCCTCCCCATGTTGAGGGCATGTGGCCTGGTATGGTTCAGGAGGGGGGCGCTCTCTCATTCCCCCCCCTTTTCGTGTGGCCTGCCAGGTTGCATGCTCGGATAAGGGTCTGGTATGGATTTTGGGGGGGACCCCCACACCATTTTTTTTATATTTGGTGTGGGGTTCCCCTTAAAATACATACCAGACCTGAAGGGCCTGGTATGGTTTTTGGAGGGGACCCCATGCCATTTTTTTTTATTTTGGCTTGGAGTTTTACTTAATATCCATACCAGACACGAAGGGCCTGGTAATGGACTGGGGGGAACCAATGCCGTTTTTTTCAATGATTTTTTTAAATGTATATTGCCGGGATCCGACAATACATTACAGCCGCAAGCAATTTTGAATGACATTTTTTCCTTTTAGAAATGTCATTTTGCTGCAGTACTGTTATAAACATGGGAAAGAGGCGCTACTTTACAAGCAGACTAAGGGAACCCCTCAGGCACAATATTTAAAGGAATATTTCATTATTTTATTGTTTTACTTTAAGCATTATTAAAATCACTGCTCCTAAAAAAACGGCAGTTTTTTTGCATTGATACATGTCCCCTGGGGCAGTACCCGGGTCCCCAAACACTTTTTCAGGCAATAACTAACCTTTAAAGTGGAAATAAACCCTCCTATCATTCTCAGCCAAGGAAGCTGCCATCTTTGCCTCTGTTTGATCTACAACTGCCATGATGCTGCACATGTGGTCAGCTATGACACCAGCCATTGGATGGTTCGACAGTTTGGTTGAGAGCACAACCAATGAGAGTGTTACATTCCCGGCATATGCCAGAAATGTAGCTGTTTTTTAAACAGTTTAAATAGATTGGTTTACTTCCGCTTTGGAGTTAACACTTTTGAATGTTCACATTTGTGTCCCATAGACATTAACGGTGTTCACATGTTCGTACAAATTTTTTGTCTGTTTGCATGTTCTGGTGCAAACTAAACCAGGGGGGTGTTCGGCTTATCCCTAATGAATATGCTTTGATTCTTAAATTCCATTTTAGCTCTGGCTGTATGTTTAAGGTCGTTGTCCTGCTGGAACATGAACATCTGCAGAACATCCGGTCTCAAGTCTTTTGCAGGCTCTAATAGGTTTTCTTTTAGGATTGCCCTGTATTTAGCTCCATCCATCTTTCCATCAACTCTGACCAGCTTCCCTGTCCCTGCTGAAGAAAAGCATCCCCATAACATGATGCTGCCACCACCACGTTTCACAGTGGGGATGGTGTGTTCAGGGTGATGTGCAGTGTTACTTTTCCGCCACACGTTGCATTTTGCTTTTAGGCCAAAAAGTTAAATTTTGGTCTCATCTGACCAGAGCACCTTCTTCCACATGTTTGCTGTGTCCCCCACATGGCTTCTCGCAAACTGCAAACGGGGCTTCTTTTGGCTTTCTCTCAACAATGGCTTTCTTCTTGCCACTTTTCCATGAAGGCCACATATATGGAGTATACATCTAATAGTTGTCCCGTGGACAGATTCTCCCACTTGAGCTGTGGATCTCTGCAGCTCCTCCAGAGTTACAATGGGCCTCTTGGCTGCTCTGATTAATGCTCTTCTTGCCCGGCCTGTCAGTTTAGGTGGAGGACCATGTCTTGGTAGGTTTGCAGTTGTGCCATACTCTTTCTATTTTAAGATGATGGATTGAGCAGTGCTCCTTGAGATGTTCAAAACTTGGGATATTTTTTTTATAACCTAACCCTGCTTTAAACTTCTCCACAACCTTATCCCTGAACTGTCTGGGGCGTTCTTGATGCTGCTTGTTCACTAAGGTTCTCTAACAAACCTCTGAGGGGGTTCACAGAACAGCTGTATTTATACTAAGAATACATCACACACAGGTGGACTCTGTTTACTAAGTAGGAAATTCAGAGCTATCATGTGTCATCTACAACTTGCTGTGTTAGCTCAAAAATTCTGTTTAGCCCTCCCAGCTCTTCTTTTGGGGCTACAAGTTAATTAGTACCTATGCATTGGAGGAGGACAGTTGGATAATTTGAGTAGTTTAGCAAAAGAAAAGTGGACAAGGCTTAGTGCAGAGATGTTCTGCGTATGTTTTTTTTTTTATATTTTGCCTTGACATATGCTTTGACTCTGAGCTTTCCTACTCTGCTGTGTTGTATCAAAATCACACTTATGTAGTGTTCTAGTTGGCAGGCTTTGTCAAAATAATCTTTGATGTAAATGTCTAGGGCTGCACCATTTACCTAAATCTGTATTGTGGAGGTTCGTGAGAAATATGTATTTTTTTATTTCCCAATCTAATATAATCTTTACTATGTTATAGTGGTAGTAAAGGCTCCTATTTATTTTCCTTAAAATAATAAACATGTTACGTTTAACTGCTCTGTGCAATGGTATTGGGCAGAGCAGCCCTGAACCTCCCTGGGGGTCCAGGCTCCTCCTGTTCTTTATGATCCACCATAGAGAGCATCTTGCTATGGGAAAAACAAGATATTTGGGGGGCACACCCTAAAAGATGCATTAAAGATGGTACGGCTATAAGACCATACAACAGAACAAAATAATACAGTGCACACATGCAAAAAAGACATTTACCTCCTGCAAGGCTATTTAAAACACCTAGACACTTTCAAAAAACATTATCTAAAAATATGGGGATTTGGCCACACCATATTGCTATATGGTGCTTAAACCCACTTACTGCAACAAAGTACCCCATAGTTAGTGGGTCCTACGCTATCCATAGACTGGGAGATCCTGCTTCTCTGAACCATGGGAGCCATACACTCCATGTCTAGGTGTTTTAAATAGCCTTACTAAAGAGTTAAATGTCTTTTTTGCATGTGTGCGCTGTAATATTTTGTTCCTCTTGCTATTTGAGGCGCACATGTGGGCTCTCTCTACTGAACTGGGCTGTGTGCATCCAAAGATATACACAACACAGCTCAGCACCACCCCCGTTGCCTCTTCACAGGATTTGATTGACAGCATTGCACTATGAAAAAAGAGAGAAAGAACAGTGATGCTGCTCTCAGGCACAGTACTAGATCGAAAGAGGAGTTGGGTAAGTATTTAGGTGGAGGCTTGGGGGAGCTGATCATGGAAGGTTTTTATCTTAATGCAGAGAATGCATTATGGTAAAAAACCTTATGCCTTTACAACCACGTTAATGTAATTTTAACATTACACATTCACTGTCATCGCCATTAAGAAATGTACAGTATTTCACTGCATTAGAAAATTGGTTTCATTTAGTTGTAGTAAGTAGTACTTCTATGACTAAGCACTGGGTTAGCTATCGGTCAGCTTCAGGACATCTATCCGGCAGCTATGGCCACTAGCAGGGATCATTGTGTTCTGCTGACAGGGAAAGTTTCCCCCTGACGAAACACAGTAGAGCTGGTGGAGGCATTCCCACATCAACACTGTCAGTGTTAATATGGGAATCAAGTGATTTTCTTTCCTGCAACCCATGGTTACAGGAACAAAAATTGCATCATCTATGGCTTGCCTAAGCAACTCAAATAGCATCTTAAAACAATTGATTGCACATGATTGGAGCACTATGCGATAATGCAAGACTGATCGGTACCACATGCTGCTTGTGTAGCTTACCTCATAGTTCAGAGCTATGTGTTAAATCTATTTAGTGATCAAATGTTACTCCGAGTGAACACCCACTGGCCATTTTAGCAGCACAACTGAACTACTAAAATGCTGTGCAGTTTTAGAGCTAATTCACATTAGTGTGTTGATCTAGTAGGCAATAGCTGAGTTAATTAGCACAAATAACAGTGGGTGATAGACCCTTAGGAGGCACACTAGACCTACTTGCAATAAACACATTATAGCAGACAACACCAGACAGGTGGCTTGCTGATGACATCAGCGTCTGCTATGGGTCCCACAGTGTGAAGCCGTACTTGCTGGAAATGTGGCATATAGGCCTTTAACATGGATCCCAGAGTCTGTGTGTCTTGGGGAGACATGGACTTGAATCCAAAGTAACATTACTCCAAGGGTCCCCAGGCATACATCTCACAAAGTGTAGTGTTCCCTTAAAATCCAGGCCCCATAATCAGTAGGCAAGAGGCTAGCATTCAGTCCCCTCCAAAAGCCTCTGTCCTGAGTGGGTCTGTCCCAGGGAGAACCCACTAAGATTTTCAGTAATACAGCCTTTCCTTAATATGATTGGTATACCTGGCGGTTTTTTAACATCTTTATGGACTTTTGGTAGACTGTAAAATGTTGGAATTTTGGGATATTTGATCCAAATAAATTCCCATGTATCTTTATCAATGATACCATTGGAATAAGCCTCATCTATTAATGTATACAAATTGTTGTTAATCTTTTCAATGCTATATTTAGAAATAAGTCTGTACTATGCATTGTTTTTAAAGGGTAAGTTCACCTTTGTACATTTTTTTTTCTAAATTCCAGCTTCCCTAGGCACCTATATAACATTCATGTACTTTTTTTGCAAAAATATCAAAGCTTTCCATTAAATCTACAGTGGCTTACTTTTCTTGTCCTAATCCATGTTTCCAGATGTTTCCATTAGTAATGTCTTTCTTCCTTACAGACTAGGTCATGACACAGGAAGGAGTTGACCAACTGACCTCATTAGCACACACCCTGCATCATCCACCCACCCATTCCCAGGTGCACGTTTTTTAAATGAAATGTAATCAATCAGTGATCACCCTTCTCACTAAATACACAATATACAATCAGATTGTATAGTGTATGGCCATGTTTATACACCTAAAATTACTAGTTGGGCTTTCAGTGCCATTAATTGTTAACAGCACACCAAACGCAGAAGCAAACACACATTTTGCCATGTGAAAAAATAAGGGGCAAATGCTGAAAAACGCACAGTAAAAACACACAACCCACAAAACGCCAAAACACATGTAGTGCAGCCAATTGAAATCAACAGGCTGCCCTAAGCGTGTCACAGGAAAAACGAGACAAAATGTGCGCCCCCACTATACTAGATGTGAATGGGGCCTGAAAGTGAAATTGGTGCAGTAACACAAGAACAATGAGGCTCCATTCACATCTGTGCATTTCCTTGCATTTCAGAAATGCACTGCACCAAAGATTGCAGTAAAAAATGCACCAATCTCCGCTCTAAAAAAAAAGTTCTGAAAACTTCTTTGGGGCAATTGCTGTGTGTGGGGCAGCCCATTCAGGTGGATAGGCTGCCCTATGCTTGAGGAGTGAAAACTTTCCAGAACGCCTCCCCCCTCACTTAAAAAAAAAAAAAAAACCCATGTGGGAATGCGAGTTGACAGCTGAGTGTTTCTGTCCACTCCCTCCTATGTACTTATATAAAGATGGCCATACACTATGCAGTCTGATTGTGTATTTAGTGAGAAGGGTGATCGCTGATTGCATTTCATTTAAAAAACGTGCAGCTGGGAGTGGGAGGGTAGATGATGCACGGTGTGTGTTAATGAGGTCACCTGGTCAACTCCTACCTGTGTCATGACCTACAGTCTGTAAGGAAGAAAGACATTACTAATAGAAACGTCTGGAAATGTGGATTAGGACAAGTAAAGTAAGTGACTGTAGATTTAATGGAAAGTTTGGATATTTTTGCAAAAAAAAGTACATGAATGCTATATTGGTGCATAGGGGAGCTGGAATTTAGAAAAAAAAGTGTGCAAAGGTGAACTTAATCTTTAAGGATTTTTTTACAAATCAGTTTGTATTGATCATTTGTCATGATCACTGAATTTCCTCCTTTGTCAGAAAGCTTTATAGTGGTGGAATGTCATTTCGTGAGAGTCTGTAAGGCACTAATCAGGCTGCATTGATGGGCACAGGTAAGGCTGAGCTGATGGGTACTGATCAGGCTGCATTGATGGGCACTAATGAGGCTGCATTGATGGGCACTAATAAGGCTGCATTGATAGGCATTGGTGAAGCTGAGCTGATGGGCACTGATGAGGCTGCATTGATGGGCACTGGTGAGGCTGCATTGATGGGCACTGGTGAGGCTGACCTGATGGGCACTGGTGAGGCTGCATTGATGTGCACTGGTGAGGCTGAATTGATGTGCACTCGTGAGGCTGACCTGATGGGCACTGATGAGGCTGAATTGATGGGCACTGGTGAGGCGACACTGCTGGACACTGATGACGCTGAATTGATTGGCACTAATCAGGCTGCATTGATGGACACTGATGAGGCTGCACTGATGGGCACTGGTGAGGCCGCATTGATGGGCACTGAGACTGAGCTGATAAGCACTGATGAGGCTGAGCTGATGGGCACTGGTATAATACACTCTTCAAATGTGCTTTAAATGCCTGGTTTTCCCTTTTATGAACAAGAAATTAATGATGTTTTGCCGTTGGGCTGGTATAATAATGCTATGGGGCTGGTATGAAATTATTTCCAGGGCTGGTTTTTATTCCCAGTCCGGGCCTGGGGCTATAGTATGCAGTTTGCACACATCACAGCTCACTCACCAGGCAGTTCCCACAACGATAATGGCAGAAACCAAATAATCTATTGGGAGGTAGGAGGGCCAGTTAGTGTGACCTCCATCCAGTTCCGGTTCCGGCTTCTGGGTCTGTTTTAATGCCCTCCCCTCTGCATCTTATGTGCTGTGGTCCGCCGCCCGTGGGACGGCACAGCAACAGGCCGCAGCAGCAGCACACACTCCACAGCCAGCTCAAGTGAGCCTTCAGCCCAGACCCAGTGTGCTGTCACTGAGGCCCACTGGACAGCACTGGAACAAGCCACAGCCCAGCCAGGCAGCAACCAGCAAGTGAGCAACACCCCTGTAGGAGGGTGCTACATCTATGTGCACACACAACACATTTTCATTGGTTGCACATGAGCCACTTGTTGGCATAGAAAGCTTTCCTGGATGCTGAGAGTATAAAAAACCTTAACACTGCATTAATAAAAACTAAGGTTTCTCATTTATCCAGGTCATAGTTCAGCTAGTAGTAATTAGTCACATTCAGCTGGACTTATTCTGCTTTATTGAAGGCATTTTCCTGGTTATCTAAACAGATCTTCCAGTCCTAATGAGGTCTTTAACATTACAGTTAAACGTGACTAACTAGAGCTGGCTACTGCCTTCTCACCTGTTGCTTCAAATATATTTATCTTATGTAGCACAAGGAGTCGTAACACTTAACTTCATAAAGCAGTGCTTTCAAAACCCATAATCAAGTCCAAGAAGCAGGAAACGATTTGAAGGTATTCTCATATATGCACATGTGTGAATTTATCCACATAACATGAACTAATGGTGGAAGTTGAGGACAGTTATCTGAAACACTGCTGTAAGGTATTTTTCCTATAATTTTCTTTTAGAATCTCCCGGTTGTATGGATATTAATAACCTGCAAACCATATGACTCTGTTGTACAGCTTTAGTGTACGACTTCTCATTAACACGTATGTAGCACTGGTAGCGCTAGCATAATTTATTTAGCAGTGGAGAGTAGTATTTTTGATGCATATGTCATAGCCTTGTCTAACACAAGTCTCACAAAAATTAATTATTGTAGCTACTGATCATGGGAAGCTTTTAACAAATGAAGGCCACTGCGACTCATTTTAAAACGTGCATGTGTTTCTAATCAGCCCACAAATTTAAACAAAGAAAAATAAGTAATTTAGCAGTTTAATCTTGCAGTGAGATCAAAACCTAAATATGATTTATAATATCTCCACACTTGGCCTCCACAGAGCCAGAAGCATAATGGATTACTTATTAAAATGAATAATAGCCTAATGCTAGTAGAAGAAATGGAATTCATCTTATATGTTCAAAGCAAAATACGTATTTGCTTAGTTCTCAGATGCCGCCTTTTTTTAAGAGGCAGTTTAAAGCGGTGGAAATAAATTTTGAAAGTTATTTTGCCCCACCATGTCTGTGTTTTGATAGCAGATTTTTGGGACATGGTTGTGTTCATTTTGATAAGCTATAATGTGTCGCCTCTTAACATGACTTTGTACCTGTATGCCTAGTTTCAAGAACTGAATCATCATGCTAGCTTTGTCATCTTAGATGTCCAATATTTCTGTACTTTCCTTCATACTTATTGAGGACTACAGAGGCCTCCGTTAGCATGGCTACAATCTGTCCATTCCTACAGGCAATCCTTGAGCTAGCCATAGATAATTGTTTGGTTTTTTTGGCAAACAGACTGAATAAAAAAAACAGATTCCGCTGCTATCCACATAAGCAAGGTGGATGAAGGAATCCCCCCCTCCGGGATGTTGTATTCTGATGGTGGGACTCGATGCTGTCAGAATACACTGATCAATCAGTTGCAGCTCCTGACTGATACATAGGTAGGCAGATCCCCTGAGGACGTGCACGCGCACGAAACATGTTGGGCGGGGCCTTACATGCTGATTTCACGCTGCCGAGTCCGTGAGTCGGATTGGCAACTTCTGGAGTAAGTTTACTGCATTTTTTATATACTTTCCACATGGATTGCTAATTTTATGTAGTATTGGTCATATTTTAATAAAGCACTACACTATATACTCCTTCTGTGCGGGCTCCATTGTGTGAGCTTTAAATGCAGAGAAAGGATCACTGGCACCTGAGCTGCTGGAGTCTGATGAATATTGGGCGATATATGAATTGATGCGTATAGGCCTATACATCTCCTCTATCTTGTGAGTGCATTACAGAGGTGGTGGTTGGGTGCACTGTTGGTGACCAGATTGATTATTTCTGTACTTTGGGACACTTTATATGCATTCATTAAGGAGGAAGATTGATATTCATCTTTGCACCTATTTTTGGGACTTTGTTTGGACTATTAGCAGTTTTTTAAGGATGGTTGCCATTTAGTGGTGACAATCCCTTACTACATGTATTGTTTATTTATGTTTATATACTTTTCCTTGGTTTTATTTTGATGATTATGTATTCTAGCACTTTATGCATGTTATTGTGTGTATGTAGAATCTACAAGTGCTGCCCTTTCTATATTGACCGGCCGTTACATGTTTTTCAACTTGTTCATTCTAATGATCGACTTCTATTATACAGGGAGGATCACGCACAGATTGAAATTCGTCTGGTCCCTGCTGAACCAACCAAATCTTGACCCATCTATGGCTACATTGAGGGTTGGCATTGAAAAGGCAGGAAGTGGGGGAAGGGGGTCACATTCTTGGACCCTATCAGCCTTGGGTCTAGGTGCAACAGCCTCCCACTTTAATTTTATAAACTGCCTAATTAGTACTAAATTATCTTGACATCCTTTTCAAATAGCGTTTACGCTTTTAAAACATACCCTTCATCTGTTGTTTTACTATTAAAACATTTTAGAGTTACAAGTATATACAATAAATTAATAGCTGAAGTTCTCTCACGGGCACCAACAGTCAGTGATTTTGTTTGGGTCTCACTAGGAGCCAAAAAAACTTGAGAAAATTATATTTCCAGAGTACCTAACGGCAACCAGTCATATTTAGGCTGTCACTGTTTAAGGGCATGTTAGAAAATAGTGGAAAGTATCATGTGCTTAAATTCCACCATAACACCTAATCTAGACTGGGCCCTGTTGTTCTGCCGCTGTTGGGGGGGGGCCCAAGACCCGACATCTCCCCTGCACCCCTAGCTGTTCGTTTAACATGCATGGCGGCGATCGGCAGCTCTATGGTGCCCGCGAGCTGCGGGATCTCCCTGGGGTTTGTAGTTCTCTCGCTGAATGTATACAGTGTAGAGGGGAGGGGGCTCTGACCTGGGCATGTATCGGCTTCACTCTTCAGTGAGTTGCTCTGCTTCTACACTCTTGATGATACGTGCCCGGGTCAGAGGCTCCTCTCCTCTCCAGTGGATACAGTTGGAGAGAAAACTACAAGTCCCAGGGAGATCGCGTGGTCACGGACATCATAGAGCTGCCGATCGCTGCCTCCCACCTTCCCCCAGATGTGGGGGTACAGAGATGTGCTGGGAGTTGGAGATGCACAGCAGAGACCAGCCAGGTACAGGGGAACCTCTGGAAGGGGGGTGACTGTCTGGGGACCCTGATGTAAGGGGGTGGCTCTCTGGAGACCCTAAAGTAAGAGGGGGCCTCTGGGGGACACTAATGTAAGGGGGCTTTCTGGAGACCCTAAAGTAAGAGGGGTCCTCTGGGGACACTGAAGTAGGGGGGCTCTGTGGGGACCCTGATGTAAGGAGGGGCTCTCTGGGGACCCTGATGTAAGGAGGGGCTCTCTGGTGACCTTGTTGTAAGGAGGGGCTCTCTGGGGACCCTGATATAAGGAAGGCTCCCTGTGGACCTTGATGAAAGGGGGCTCTCTGGGGACCCTGATATAAGGAAGGCTCCCTGTGGACCTTGATGAAAGGGGGCTCTCTGGGGACCCTGATGTAAGGAGGAGCTCTCTGGGGACCCTGATGTAGGGGACTCTCTGGGGATCCTAATGTAAGTAGGAAGACTCTCTGGGGACCCTGATGTAAGGGGGATCCAAACTCAGATATGTAACAATATTTTATATATATACAGTTGGGACGGAAAGTATTCAGACCCCCTTAAATTTTTCACTCTTTGTTATATTGCAGCCATTTGCTAAAATCATTTAAGTTAATTTTTTCCTCATTAATGTACACACAGCACCCCATATTGACAGAAAAACACAGAATTGTTGACATTTTTGCTGATTTATTAAAAAAGAAAAACTGAAATATCACATGGTCCTAAGTATTCAGACCCTTTGCTGTGACACTCATATATTTAACTCAGGTGCTGCCCATTTCTTCTGATCATCCTTGAGATGGTTCTACACCTTCATTTGAGTCCAGCTGTGTCAGATTGACACCCCGCAACAACGATCGCCGCAATGCATGCCCCCGGGGGCGTGCAGCGGCTCAATATCCTGTGTATGTCATATGACGCCCAGTCAGGATATTGAAACCACTTTGCCGCCGTCATTCTGCTATATGGCTGGCGGCAAGTGGTTAATGAGGAAAAAAAATGAACTTAAATGATTTTAGCAAATGGCTGCAATATAACAAAGAGTGAAAAATTTAAGGGGGTCTGAATACTTTCCGTCCCCACTATGTATATGTATATATATATATATATATATATATATATGTGTGTGTGTGTGTTTGTATGCCCGCCCAAGCATAAGACTTTCTTTACTTTGCTGCTATGGGCTCTAGCTTGAGATCTTTTGTAGACCTAGCAATGCCCCTGGTGGAGGCCCTTCATGGTTTCTTGCAATGGGCCCCTGAAGATTCTAGTTACGCCTATGGGCCCTGGCCAAGTAATGAAAAAGAAAGATTTGCCTTGGAAGGGTTAAGGCACAGCTTCATTGGATTCAGACAACATTTATTAACCAACATCTTTAAAAATCAACAAAACCTTAAAGCTGACCTCCAGGTTTACTGTCACTTGAAATAGTTAGTTTGGATCAAGCTGACCCTAAAGAACTATTTCCTTCATTAAGTGCTGCACTGATTCTAAGTGCTGTGTTCTAGCTGTGAGACAGAGACTGCCCATCTCACACTCAGGACAAAATAGCCTTGGTCTGAGCATCTCTCAGCCATTCATAGACAGCTTTGTATTCTGTAAATGAATACAAAGCGTCCTCTGATTGGCAGAGTCAGAGATTGTAATGTAAACAGCCCACCACTCCGCCTCAGCCAATTAGCGGAAGCTTTGTATTCATTCACAGAATACAAAGCTATCTATGAATAACTGGGTACTATTCAGACCAGCTCTATTTTGTTCAGGGTATGGAATAGGAAGTCTTTGCCTCACAGCCAGAACCCAGCACCATGTTTTGCAGTTCATACAGATCTTAGAGCCAGTGCAGAAGTTAGTGAATGAAATCGTTTTTGGGACCAACTTGAGCCAAATGAACTATTTAAAATGAAAGGAAACATGGATATCCGCTTTAATCCCCCCACCTGGAGTAATAATTGTATTTGCTTACAATGTCAGTTTTCTGTAAATGATGCTACAACACTATAATTTGTAGTAATTTTTACTACAATAAAAATTCTGCAACCAATGAGCAACCAATATTGTAATAGAATCCTAGCATTTGTGTCTGATTAACCAACACTCAGACACCTTAAAGCCAAAACCATTTAAACCTAGCGGCATAAAAACCTAAAGCCGCGACAATCATGCAACAGAAAGGATGGGTGGGTAAGTCTTTGGTACTTGGACCCATGCCAAAGATCTGTAATCTCACTGTTTGTCTGCTTCAAACCATCACAAGTTTCACCCACCCATTATCAGCATTATTAGTGAAAAAACTTGCCATAGGAAGGGGAAAATATGTTATATATAAGACCTGTGAACCTGTGTTTACTAGCTACCTCCCATGGGCAATTAAAAAGAGCTGGGTTTTTTTTTAAATACATTATATATTCAGAATCTCTTAAGACATGGTAGCCGGTTAGTGGACTTGAAAGGGTTCCCAGAATTTGTGAGAATTGTGCAGGCAGCCATAATTTTAGTTTTGGGGTGCACAACACTTTGTTCCCCATTTTTGCTGGGACAATTCAGATTTTTTTTATGTTAGCATAACTGTCAGGAGTCCGGTTGGAGGCCAAGGTGCTGAGAGGGCTCCCCTTGCGGCTAAGTGCAGTGCACCCCTGAAGATGGTACAGGGAATGCAGTACCCAAAGAAGCATGGTTTGCCTGTTGCTGTGATTTGAATACTTGATCACCGTAAGGCAGCTGGAACCAGCAAGATGCACTGTAGAGCAAGCACTTAGATAGTGCCAGATGTATTAGACAGCTGGGCAGTCCGGAAGCAGAATCGGGAGCCAGGCCAGGGGTCATACACAGTAAGACAGGCAGAAGCAGAGTCAGTGAGCCAAGCCGGGGTCAAACAGTGGAGCAAGCAGGATTAAGTCAAGGTACAAGCAAGGATAAGCCGGTGAAGGCAAGCCAGGTTGGTAGCGGGAAGTCCAAGATCAGAATACACAGAAGCACAGGGAGCACTGGGAAGCTGACGATAATCCAGCAATTCAGAGATCTCAGCAGCAGGTTTATATAGGCCAGTGGGCGCCAGCATCTGTCAAGTTGTGCTTCTACATATGCCAGTTCGCACAGTCGCGCGTCTGCATACGCCAATTCGCCCCAGAAGTCCGCCGGATGTGGTCATGTCGAGTATTGGTGACATTGCCAGACCTATGGCCATTTCCTTGACAATAACAGAATCAGCAAAAGTGTTTCTATCTGTAATCGCTGTTAATTTGATCATGCTAGGAATTTTAGGACTGATGGTGAGACATAAAGTTGGGGGGCCCAACAATATATCTTGTGTGTTCCGAAATTTTTCATTGAACTTTTTTTGTCCATTTGAATTTTCTTTATAATACGTGGTACCCATGTGCATGAAATAATATATTCCATTGTTCATAATTGTACGTTTTATTTGATTTCCTTTTGTTATTTCTAGGATAGGAAAAACATTGTTTTTGACCATGGTAAATCTTAATGACCACGAATAGACACAGGAACAAAAAATATATTAGATGATCTTCAGACTCACAGATTCTATAATGAAAAGTACACATTTCTATAGGATATGTCCTTTCTTCCTTAACAAGTCTATTCATCGTCAGTATTCCCATTATCACATCATGAAACAAATATAATAATGTGATTAAGCATGATTCAAACCATTAATCTTCTGCTACCCAGTATTGTTTCCATTCTTTCATCTATACACTTCAGGTCCTCATTATCAAGGTTAAGCTCATATGTCCTGTTATCCCTAGTACTATTTCTTTGTGTTATGTATTGTTATATCTTGAATTACATTTCTCAATTTCTCCTTCAACGAGACGGCAAACTTCTCTTTTTATTTTATATGCACTTAAAGTTATAAATGTGTACTCTCCAGAATCTTCTACTCTACTGCCTATGTTATAAAGACAGTAATTTAACAATAAAAATAAAATAGAAAAAGTATTTTTTTTCCTTTAAATGGCATCCTGATGGGTTGTAAAACCATATATGCCGGTTGTGTGACTTTCACCAACCCAGAGCTAACCTACCTTAAGAGGTAGCTCCACTTTTATGGGGAAAAAATATAGCAAATTTAATTTTCTGCTTGTGTGATTGGTTCACTGACATTATCAGAAGTCTGTGCTAGGATACAAGTCAGATTTAAAAATCCTCTGCATAAAAATAATAATAATAATTTTTGGTGTGATATTCCCAAAGGGTTAATTACTTTTAAAGGGGTGTAGACACTTTTTCCATCAGAGAGTGCACCAGTTGATTATAATAAACACAGACCAAATAGTTAGGAATCGCCAAAATAAGTTTGCTAAAATCCTTGCAATGTACATTAATTATCCAGCGGGGATTGTTTTTATTTTTCAACTAAAGTTGAGTTACTCATGAAGAGCTTGACCTGAAAGAATAGACATCTAGTTTATCGGCAGCACTGCATGTGACATTGTGCAGGGACTTATCCACATCCCACAGGCCCTTTGTGGACAACAGTAGCATGTCCATCCCAGTGTTGGTTTTTAAATCATAGTAGACTACCATCTGACAATTACAGCAGTGCTTATGAATACAGAATTGTACTACTTTGGCTTCTAGGGGCTTTGAAAGTGCTTAGCAGATGTTTTTCCATGCTTCCAAAGCAAACCTCATCCGCTGCATTTGATGGTGTGCACTGAACCAAATGGACCAGTATACGTTCCTTCTTTTTGCCAAGATTTTCATTTCTTCATTTATGTAGCCCTAAGACTGTGCCACCTTTTTATTTACTTCCCTCCCATAGACCCAAAATGGGGGGACTATTATAAGCTGATGTCAGCCATTTGTTAAAAAAAAAAAAAAGCCAATGGGGAAAGAAGATAAAGACATTGGGGTTGATTTACTAAAGGCAAAAAGACTGTGCACTTTGCAAAGTGCAGTTGCATTCTGCAAGTTCAGCTGCTCCAGAGCTTAGTAAAAGAGCAAAAGCTCTGCAGACTTCCATCATCCAATCATGTGCAAGCAAAAATGCTGTTTTTTTTTTTTTACTTGCACATGATTGAGTACTTTTTGCAAAGTGAAGCTTTACCTCATTTACTAAGCTCTGGAGCAACTTTGCAAAGTGCACAGTATTTTTGCCTTTAGTAAATCCACCCCATTGTGTCTGGGCAGACTGAACACAGACTGCAGATAAGACTTTTCATCTGTTATCCTGCTTTAGGGCCCAACACTTAGCTTTCAAAGTGCATTGCATTAACACTTAAAAAATGATAGAATGCTGTTGTGCTGTTCATTTTTATGCATGCACTAAGGTAATGCAGCTCTGATGCACATGCTTTGCAAAACACCGCTATGCGTGGTAATGCAGTACTGTGCGTTGTGGTGTGCTGCATCCAAAAAAAAAAAAAAATTTTCTTTTTTTTTTCCTAGTGCCTTAACAGCCTATTCATTTAATGAGCTACCTTACACAATGCACTTTAAGATGTAACACAACTTGCATTAATGTAAAGTACCAGAATGGCAATGTGTAAGTAGGTCCTCAAAGCTGCTCTGTTGGTGGAAAAAAAAAGCCTCCAAAAGAAGAGGAGCAATACTACTCTGCCCTACCATCTGTGCAGCAACGGACAATTCTGCAAAATATATTACCATGCAGCAGTGCACTCCTTTTACCTGTAAACTAAAATGTATCCAACATAAAATGCAACAGAAATTATGTGAATCGTATATGGAAAATCAAAACATTCATTTTGCCATATATTTAACAAATACACATAACATCCAAAAGTCCATTGAAAACGTCTATTGAGGACACAACACATCAGGTGGGTGGGATCGTGACATCATCATGTTGAGTGGAATTACTACAGGACTTGGAGAGACTTGTGTTTGGTAACTTCCATGCTTGGGGAACACACTGTGATGCAATATTCTGGTTTTAAAATGTTAGTGTGATTGTATCACTTCAATTAATAAAAAGATATTCGGTAAGCACTATGAAGGCATTTTTTTCCCATCTGAGTTACATCATTCCTTGGTGGAGAGAGAAGTCAGCTGCTGAGAGGGGGTTCCTTAGGAGATTTATATCTTATGCTGTGTTTGACCTCTGGATGAGGTCCATCCTAATAGGTGTGGGCACACCTGATCACTGTGGAGAATTGGAGTGACACATTGGCAATTGGTGTTTATGACACAAGATGATATTTATCTACACCTGCGCTAACAACTTGGATTGATGCAACTGTAATTTGGGGAATACATTTATGTGGACTTTGCAATGTAAAAAAAGAAAAAATTAGCACAAGATTTTTTTCATTATTGTTGCACTCATGTTTTTTTGGATACTATGGGGTTTATTTACTAAAGCTGGAGAGTGAAAAATCTGGCTCACTTCTGCAAGGAAACCAATCAGCTTCTAACCTTGGCTTGTCCAATTAAGCTTTGGCAATAAAACCTGGAAGCTGATTGGTTTCTTTGCAAAAGTGAGCCTGATTTTGCACTCTCCAGTTTTAGTAAATAAACCCCTATGTGTGTTTATTCACAATATGACCATATAAATGTTTTGCTTTCCATAAATTATTAATGCAAAAGATTAATTTCTATTGCATTTTACATTGGATACATTTTATTTTATACTTCGAAAAAGGATTGCTGCACAATTATATATTTATTTTATTGTTCTTGAGTTTGTGATTACACAAGGATGTTAGGAGCTCTATATTGGAATATTGATCAAGTAGGGAAGGGATAATTTTATAATTTATATTGGACAATTCTGGGTTTGTCGTATGTTTGCATTCCCCATTGCACATTATATTTCCACCTGCCAGCTGCTGCATCACTAGTGTGTTCCAGTTTGTGTAGCTTTGCTAAGTAGCAAAGATTGGAGGCACAGGCAATAGAACGGGCAAGTATTAAGGCTCCATTCACACTAGTGCAACTCCAAAAATGTGCAATTTCAAGTGTGACTTTGATGCGACTTTACACTCTCTGGCACAAGTCACATGAAAGTTACATCAAAGTAGTGCAGTAACCTTTTCAAAGTTGCTGCGACTTTAAGACTCATAGATTGGAAGAGGTGCCATTGAAATCAATAGGCTGCGACTTGTCGCACTAGCGTGAGCGGAGCCTAATGGTGTTCTTATATAGGCTGCCTTCTTTTTGGTGCCAGAGTTGCTTTAAGTTTAAATAGAATATTATGAACAAAGAATGCTTTATTTTATTTGACTATAATGCAACATCCTCTTTATCCTGCTTTCATTCGTTCATTTTTAAAGATGCTCTTAATGTTTCCAACATAAATTAGTGAATTGTTTAGTGCTTTATAGTTTACCACAGTGTTGATTAATTATCCCAGCATCTCCTGTCATGTATATTTCCAAAAAGATACATGTTTTGAAGAAGCTGTTACTTTTACCCTTGGGGACCATGCTGTCACATCCCCGGAAATGTTGACACTTTTATAACGCATCGTCTACATTGATATCTGTTTGAGGTTTACGGTCTTCTACCGCTGCTCGCCTTGCTATACGCAATTCATATTTTAACTTTTATGGGTGAGAACACTGGCATCACTTCTGTGATGGATTGTAAATGATTTTCTATATTGAAATTTGCAAAGTGGCATGTAAACTGTTTTCTGAGACCATCGGGAAATAAAAGTAAAACATCCATTCTTGACGGTTTATTTATTTATTTTTTCATTCTTATATTGATCATTGCATACATCTTCATTCTATCTCTGGCAGTTACATTTATCCAAAAAAAAAGTCAAAAAAGAGGAGCAGGCAGAAATAATAACTCAATGGAAATTGTATTTTATGTCTTTCCAGGGGGAAAAAAAACCCCACAGGTATGAAAAGGACATCAAAATGAGTTTGGATTATGTAGAAAATATATAAAAAATAGTTTTGACTTTATCAGAGGGGCTACCCTTAGACAAAATGATCTTGTTCTCTAGGCAGCAGCCTCAAACAGCCAGCAGTAAGTTACTTATAATCCTGATTATCTCTCATATGCTATCTGAAGTGAAACTCCAGACATTTTTTATTTTTTTATTTTATTGATGTCCGTGTCTCTGTAGGGAGATTAATTCTTGTTTTCCTGGTGGCCATTTCAGAAATAAAAAGCAACAGTCACTGGATATTTCAAATCCTATAGTTGTCACTGGAAATGGGGTTAGGGGATTTTAGCACCTGTTCCAATGACAGCTGTCAAAGGTGGGATTTCTAATCACTTGGGGAAACTTTACATTCTGTTGTGTCTCCTGGAAAACATAAGGGAAAATCTCTCCAGTTGGGATAACAGACAATGATAAAAGAAAAATTGTATAGTTATTTATATTTCCACCAAAACTAAAAAAACTAAAAACAAAAAAAAAAAACTAAAAAAAAAATGACCGAAGTTACACCTACTTTTAAATTTGTGTATTCTACCACGCTAAAAACATGAAATTATTGTTTACAAACTTTGCTGCTACCTAATAAATATAACTTCCCCAAAAAATGTGAAACTCTCCTGAGTGTTCAAACAGATACATGATCCACAGTAGCGCATTAACATAAAAATTATAGAAATTATAAAAAATAGAAATCATCTAACAAAAGCCCATGAATAAAATTCATACAAAAAATGACAAAACATGTACATCACTAAATCCACTTAAAAGTCAATATTAAAGTTATGTAGATTATATAAGATACACAGTCCACCCTTGTGTGATAACATGTGAGGAATCAATGCACGTCCATTGCATCACCCTAGTGACATAAGTGAACCCTTCTCCCTCACCAGACCCTATTGCCTCCCATTCTCATGGGCAGGCTAAAGCGCTTTAATATTAGTTGAATCTCCACTTAGAGGTATTAGATCACACTTTTCACATAGGATGACTGGGCTCCTCTCATCACACATATGCAAAGGAGAGCAGGAACAAAAGGGCTCCAATAGTGCATTAATCCCATAAAAAAATGTATTAAAAAAGTCCTGTATTACACTCACATTTATAAATTCTTGTAGCCAGCATTTAAAATAGACAACAGTCCAATAGCGTTCCCCACAACAATCTCACCACCTCCATGCTACTGTTGATTGTTGCTTTACAATCGCCCACAGGACTTTCCAGCATAGACAAATTAGTTAGTCCTGATCTCTGCGTAGCCACATCCCAACGCATTTCGTTATTTCCCGACTTTGTCACACCTATTTATAAATGTAAGCTTAAAGTGAACAGTGATATGTGTTCTTGTCACTCCTGACATAGGTTTATTCCAAAAACTTTGGAAGAATCTTCTGTAACTATTACATACATCAGAAGATGTAACAAGAGACAACCATCATACTCAAGGTATAAACAAACCGCTACTCCAGGTTGGCCTGCACCACATGACTCAATCATAAGCCTTCAGGAGGGTTCTAGCTCAGCTCATAACTGTATCAGATGAAACCAAAAAGATCCAGATAGGTGCACTCCTCAGGTCCAATTAGAAGCCATCTTTATTTCATAGAGACATGTATACCTTCTGCGCTACCTATTAGACTGAAATATAGTGTGGTATATCTACACACCAAAATTAGTAGGGCTCAAATTATAAACCATACAAAACAATGTGAAAAGGATGTGAAACAAATGAAGTGAAATAAAATACTAAGATGCCAACTGCTGCTAATACACTAATTTGTGTTCCCACAAATAATACAATGAATTAAATTAATCCATCCACAGAGGTCTCCCTTAATAGAGTATCTCCATGGATATTAGGATGCGGTCCCTTTCAATATTCATGCGGCCATAATGCATAACTCTCAGTAAAGCAAACCTAGAGAAAAGGATCCTATAGTGTAGTATAATGAATGATATGGCAAATGTATTTAGTAAGAATTACACTCACAGATTAAAAGGTCATGTGACTTTACTAGGGGGAAGGTGATGAAGTCACGTAACCATCACGTAGGGCCCACGTGGTGACAGCGCAGACCAGAAGTGACGTAAGAGGGAGTCTGGTACTCTGTGTTTTGACAGTTATGCATTATGGCCCCATGAATATTGAAAGGGACCGCATCCTAATATCTGTGGAAATACTCTATTAGGGAGACCCCTGTGTACAGAAGTGGAAGTGTCCTGGACACTGAAAGTTGTGAGCCTGGAGGATTGGATTGTTATATGCCCCTACAGTGCCTTGAATAAAATATTCATACTCCTTCTAATGTTCCACATTTTGTCATGTTACAATCAAAAACGTAAATGTATTTTATTGGGACTTTTTGTAATAGACTAACACAAAATGGCATATCATTGTCAAGTGAAAGCAAAATGATAAATGGTTTTTAAAATGTTCTACAAATATGTGAAAAATGTGGGGTGCTTTTGTATTCAGCCCCCCCAAATCAATACGATGTAGAACCACCTTTTGCTGCAATTAAAGTTTTTTTGGGGATGTCTCTACCAGCTTTGCACATCTAGAGATTGACATTTTTGCCCATTCTTCTTTGCAAAATAGCTCAAGCTCTGTCAGATTGGATGGAGAACATCTGTGAACAGTAATTTTCAAGTCTTGCCACAGATTTTCAATTGGAATTAGGTCTGGACTTTTCTAACACATGAATATGCTTTGATCCAAGTCATTCCATTGTAGCTCTGGCTGCATGTTTAGGGTCATTGTCCTGCTGGAAGGTGAACCTCCACCCCAGTCTCAAGTCTTTTGCAGACTCTAACAGGTTTTCTTCTAATGCTGCGTACACACGAGTGGACTTTTCAGCATCAAAGGTCTGACGGTCTTTCCGACAGACTTTCGACGGAGTTACGACAGACTTTCGAACGACCGGACTTGCCCACACACGAATGGACTAAAGTCCGGTCGAAAGTCCGTTGGTTTGAACGTGATGACGTACGAAGGAACTAGAATAAGGAAGTTCATACCCAGTAGCCAATAGCTGCCCTTGCGTCTTTTTTTGTCCGTCGGCCTAGCATACAGACGAACAGATTTTTCAACCGGACTCGAGTCCGTTGGAAAGATTTGAAACATGTTCTAAATCTAAAGTCTGTCTGATTTTCGACAGAAAAAGTCAGCTGAAGGTCCGATGAAGCCCACACACGGTCGGATTGTCTGACGGATTTGGTCCGTAGGACCAGTCCGGTGGAAAAGTCCGATCATGTGTACACGGCTTTAGATTGCCCTGTATTTAGCTCCATCCATCTTCCCATCAACTCTGACCAGCTTCCCTGTCTCTGCTGAAGAAAAGCAACCCCGCAACATGATGCTGCCACCACCATGTTTCACGGTGGGGATGGTGTGTTCAGGGTGATGTGCAGTGTTAGTTTTCCGTCCCACATAGCGTTTTGCTTTTAGGCCAAAAAGTAAAATTTTGGTCTCATCTGACCAGAGCACCTTCTTCCACATGTTTGTTGTGTGCCCCACTTGGAGTCTCGCAAACTGCAAACAGGACTTTTTATGTTTCTTTCAGCAATGGCTTTCCTTTTTCCACTCTTCCAAAAAGGCCAGATTTGTGGAGTGCACGGCTAATAGTTGTCCTGTGGACAGATTCTCCCACCTGAGCTGTGGATCTCTGCAGCTCCTCCAGAGTTACCATCGGCCTCTAGGCTGCTTCTCTGATTAATGCTCTCCTTGCCCGGCCTGTCAGTTTAGGTGGACGGCCATGTCTTGGTAGGTTTGTAGTTGTCCCATACTCTTTCCATTTTCGGGTGATGGATTGAACAGTGTTCCATAAGATGTTCAAAGCCTGGGATATTTTTTTAATAACCTAACTCCACTTTAAACGTCTCCACAACTTTATCCCTGACTTGTCTGGTGTGTTCCTTGGCCTTCATGATGCTGTTTGTTCACTAAGGTTCTCTAACAAACCTCTAAGGGCTTCACAGAACAGCTGTATTTATACTGAGATTATATTACACAAAGGTGAACTCTATTTACTAATTAGGTGACTTCTGAGGGCAATTGGTTCCACTAGATTTTAGTTAGGGGTATTAGAGTAAAGGGGGCTGAATACAAATACATGCCACACTTTCCACATATTTATTTGTAAAAAAAAATTGAACACAATTTATCATTTTCCTTCCACTTCACAATTATATGGCACTTTGTGTTGGTCTATCACATAAAATCCCAAAAAACGCATTTACGTTTTTGGATGTAATATGACAAAATTTGGAAAATTTCAAGGGATATGAATACTTTTTCAAGGCACTGTATTTTACAAAGTGAAATTAATAGTTTTGGGAGACTGGAGGGAGCATGAGGTGTTATAATATAACAAGATCACTATAAACCATAGTGGAGTGGGTCACTTATGGTCACTAGCACCATTGAACTGGAAGCACTTTTTTCATAGACTGATTTTTTTTTATTGATGTTTATTGAGCACTTTATTGTAGATTACACTGTGTATGTTTAGGTGTTCTTTAGATCTTTTTAGTTTTGTTTATTGCTTATTTGTAGTACTCTCTAGAAGTAGCGTAGAATAGGTAAATTTTAGTTCAGATCAGGGCTAAGCCTGAGCTGTGGAATCTGGGTCAGGGTACAAAGAAGTTCAGGGCTGGATGACAAATCCTAAAAGCTCCTCTGGTGCCTCCTCTTGTTTTTAGGACATTGGAGAGCTAGTGGGTGGAGGTTAGGAGGGGCTTCCTTGAATATTTATGAGGCCTCGGCTAATCCCCAGTAGTTGGCTGACAGAGTTTACCTCATAAATAGACATGAGCCATGCCCACAGGGCAGTCGGGTGGAAGATGGAGATACAGTCCCGAGGAGGATGTCGTGGCCCTCAGGGGTGCCCCCTGATCTGGGGAGGGGTGTCCTGCCTTGGGCTGGGGCTCGGGTGCTGGAAAGATCTTGCCACAAACACCTAGGAAGAAGCCCTTCCTGGAAGCATGGGAGCAAGAGAGGACAGAGTAAGTAGATCAGCATTGCTGGAGATTGACAAGGGGGGAGACTGCCACATGTAGCCAGTCTCTCTGAATACAGCAGTGTGCTTGAGTTTTAAACCTTCCATTGGAAGATCTCCTGCGAGTCAGCCAGGTGGGCTGGTAAAGAATCAGTCAGGAGGACTGGTGTGAGAGTTAGCCTGGAAGGGCTAGTGAAAGGGGCAGCTGCAGCCAGGTGGGTTGGCAGTGCCTGAAGAGGTGGTGTTGAGATCAGTAGTCACAGAGAACAAGTACAAGCTTTTTCACTGCATTTTTGCTACACCACAAGGGGCTATGAGTTCCTGCCTGTAAAGGGCTATTGCTAAAATTCTTACTGGGAGCCTGTCTTATTAACCCACAGTGATTCAGCTGGAGCAAGTAAGCGTGTGCAGGAGGAAAGTAGAGGAGACTGTATATAGGAAGATGTCCCTGAAGCTGCTGCTGAAGTTTTGATGAAGTCAAGTGGGCATCCCATAACCTCCCATCCCTATCCACTTTATTAACCCTCAATAAATAACAAAAACAAAGTCACAGACTGTTCTCTGACTCTTAAAAGCTTGTGAAAATTCTGTGTGCCTGGCTGTGCAGAAGTAGGGGATCCATGTTCAGCAGCAGTCCCTACAGGGGCATGCTACGTATTATTATACTTACACTCCACACATGATCACATTACAGTTATTTATAGTTGTATCAGCAGCACCACATATGATCCATTTACATCTCAATTTATTGTAATCATATGTAAAAGCAATAAAATCATAGTGGGGGGAAGAGTGAAACGGTAATTGCATTTCACGCTGTGCTAAGCACTTATTCATAGCTTGTCTCTCCACCTGTGCAGACCATCTGATATCCACGTGCACAGGTGGCTGCTCAGGTGGAGTTGATTACTGTATGGTAAAACCTCTCTCCAAAGCAATACAACAAAGTGACAGTATCAAAACAGACAAGTGTAGAATAGCATAAACAACCCAATACAATATTTCACATAAAAAGTGAAAATACACATACATGATACTAAATGGGAGAAAGAAAGCAACCTATAAAGAAATGTGATTAAAAACATATATCAAAGTATACAAAATATGAAAAGAACATGTATAACTCCTAGTAGGACTTCTACGGAGCCCATATTGCAACCAGTACATGACAGGGTTTAAATAATCTGAGTTACTCATAATAGTGGGTTAAAGCCCACTCATGGTTCAAACCTTCTGGACTTCTGGCCTTTAGATAAAATATCCAGAAAACCTTCCTCTTGCATAGGAGTCTGAAGGTGCCTCCCCCTCTCCTTGGGTCAACAAATATTTCAATACCCTAAATTTTTAAGGCTGAGGCTGAAGGGCTGTCTAAGATTTAGAATTGTACAGAGATTCTACAGAACTCAACTGAACTTTTACATCAACAAAATTGGACAGATGGCCCATGAGATGTTTTCACTATACTTCAAAAACTTCAGTCTAAACAAAACTGTTTAGCAAAAGTGTGCTGGTTTAAGCTCAGAAAGGTCCATGACCATGAGTTCAATCGACTGTCTAGTGAGGCCTGCATACAGGCAGATTTGATCTAGACTCAAAGGCCTATGAATATCTGCAATTAATGTATGTAAATAAAATTCAGTAACGATACTAAAACAAATGATTGTTTAAGGTTATGCTATCTACACTTTACCCCTCAGTTGTTGCGTCTTCTGATTAAAGCTGAACTCCAGCTTTAATCAGAAGGAGGATAAACATAGCCCTACCACACATCACTGCCAGGTTGGTGATCTAATTTATCTCTGCATCAATTACAGCAAATCTTTACCCCCCAAACACAAAAATTAATGGTGCATACAGCTTTGCATACACATCCATTACCATCATTAAGCGATGTGTACAATAAAAGATTTTTTTTTTAACTTTGGTTTTTTTCCACTTCTCCCTCAGTTCTTCCACTGATGACGTGTTTTACAAATGAAAGTGAAATTCAAGCAGAAGGGAACATTGCCTGTTAAAATAAAAGATAAAGGTCTATTCTTATAGCAAGGAACTGTGTTTCAACAAAAAGATTTGATTGTATTTGTGGTGTATTAGGAGGTGGGAGGGGGTCAAATTTAAGAAATACAGCCTGGTAATCTTCCTGCCCCCAACCTGTGATTTAACAGTAAAGGCCCTGCAGGAGCCTCTTTTTATTATATTGCTTTTCCTTGCTAGCTCATGTACTTTGCAGCACACCACATTGGTTCCTTTTGCTGCCCCTCCCTTTTCTATTTTTTTTTTTTATTTTTTTTTATTGCATTTTCAAGACAAACAATACATATACAACTTAAAAACTAAAGAAAAGGAAAAAATACAGGGGATTGTAAGACCAGCCATAGATACAGCACATTTCTTTTCTGCAACCAAGGGTTGCAGGAAAGAAATTTGCTCCATTCCCCCATCAACACAGACAGTGTTGATATGGACATCCCTCCTGCCAAGCCATTGTCTTTATCATCTGGATTATTGCTACTGGCTATAACAGCCGCTAGCGATAATTGCATGTAAATTCTGGCATGCTGGTTGTACCCAAGTTGATCAATCAATCAACTTGGGTACATTCAGCCTGCCTATACAAGGTTTGAATCTTAGCTGATTCCTGCTGAACCGGCCTAGATTTTTATGCCGCATACACACGAGCGAAATTTGCGACAGAAAGAGTCCGATGGGAGCTTCTTATCGTATATTCCGACCGTGTGTATGCCCCATCTGACTTTTTCCGTCGAAAATTCAGACTGACTTAGATAGAGAACATGTTCTATATTTTTCCGACGGAACAAATTACTATTGGAAAAAACGCTTGTCTGTATGCTGTTCCGACATACTAAAAACTACGCATGCTCTGAAGCAAGTACGAGACGGAAGCTATTGGCTACTGGCTATTGAGCTTCCGCTTTATAGTCCCGTCGTACGTGTTGTACGTCACCGCGCTCTGGACGTTCGGAATTTGGTGTGACCGCGTGTATGTAAGACAGCTTGAGCGGAATTCTGTCTGAACTCCGTCGGAAAAATCTTCAGAGTTTATTCCGATGGCAAAACCGGTCGTGTGTACAGGGCATAACCCTCTATGGCTGGCTTATGGCTGATACCCAGTGAAAACCAGGTACTCATGTAGTTGCGTAGTTGCTTTTAACAAATAGATAAAATATGTTGTAATAAATAGATACCTGCATTCATTTGTGTTTTTTCATTCTTTTTTTTTTTTTCTTCTTCTGGGTTCAGCTGTAAGGTCGACCTAAGACAATTCAATCTAAATGAGGCATTTCGTTAAAGAAAAAGGGGATTGAATGCATCTACTCCTCATTGAAGGTCTTCTTTATGGCTTCATTTAGACATACAGCTGGGGGGTGCAAACATGCATTTTTGACATCTGCCAACTACCCCCCTTAAGCTGCAATAGACAGCGGATGGGGGTGTCTACATGCCATGGTCGTGATGCTTCACATCTGCAGCAAAGTTTCCCCCTACATGTAGTGATTGGTGGGCGGCAAGCCTGCCGAACGCTACACATTAAAGCAAATAGGGAAGCACCACAAACACTGTGCAGCCAAGTGCAATTCAGACAGGTGCGGCGCAATTGTTGGCAAAAATGGGGTTACAACAGATGGTGAGGTGGTGTCCCATCACTTCCTCATCGCCTGTAAGTAGCCTCTGAAGCGTAATCTGAACGTGGACCGGGCTTCAGAGGAAAGGGAGATGTAGATGCACATCTACAGTAAATCTACCCTTCGTGTTCTTGAGAATGAAAAACATAGTCTTTAAACAATCTGACACTATGTATGCTGTGTATATCTTTGCTGCTCATTACTAATGCCTACAAGTAAGTAGAAACATCACAGCATCTATAAGCCTGGAACATTTCTCTGCTGGATTGTCATCACGGCTGTCTTCTTTCAAATGCCGCCACTTAGAGCAGGAAGAAAACACAGAGCAAATGAAAAGGCTGTTATGTTGCAATTAGTAAATGACCCTGATAATTGTTTGCACTCACTGTGATCTGCTTCTTTTTCTTTCACACTCATGTATACTATTAAGGGCCTAATATAGTTATTTTTATCCAGTGTGCTCAAAAAAAAATTGTGTGGTTTCCAAATGATTATAAATGCATTAGGAAGGAACGTTTACTGAATTTTCACAGGAGATAGCTACTTGGTTCACTGTGTCTGTCTTTGAATTTGCCTCATTTGTGTTGATTTACTAAAGGCAAATAGGCTGTTCACTTTACAAGCATTTTTTCTCCTCTTAGCTTAGTGAATGAGGTAAAGCTTATCCATCATCTAATCATGTGCAAGCATTAATACTGTTGTTTTTCCTTTGCACATGATTGGGTATTCTTTTGTGAATTTTCACATCCACTAAGCTAAGTAAAAATCCTCTTGAGAAGTTGCAAGGATTACAACCTTTGTTGCAGATTCCTACCTTTTGTTATTCTGAAGAAATCCCTGTGTGTTTCTCTGTGCTAAGTGAGTCTAATGGGAGTGGTTCCATAATTATCTGTCAGCTGTACAGCTGCAGAGCACTGATGAGGAAATCTGCTGGGCCTGCATCCCTTTAGATGTGTTCCTATTGAAAGTATCTCTCCAAAAATGACATTTTTGTTGCAGGGGATGCCTGAAATCTGGCTTGTATCTTAGGCCGACTTCTGGGAAAATTGGTGAGCCAATCACAGAAGCAGGAAATTATGTTTCTGGGGCGTGGTCAGTGCACATTCTGTGTACAGAACAACTCCAGGTAGCCAAATTGTATTGCATTTTCAGAAAATTACAGCGGCTGCAGATTGAAAAGGAAAGGTCATTTTTAATAACATTCAATTACAATATGACTTGTGTCGCAATTGTATATGCTATATTTGATGTTCTTTATTTGCTATTTTTTTCCCCACAAAAGTGCAGTTACCCTTTAAACACATACCTGGATATACAAAAGATATATATGGAAGATATTATTAAATGTCTAGAAAATGAATAACATTGATTTCCCATTGGTTATAATCCCAGCTTAATTTATTTCTAAAAAAAAAAAAAAAACTCCATATAAACTGCAGCTTGTTCCTTTAAACAAGAATGGGAGCTGGTACAGTAAAGGTAAAGTGGAAGAAAATCCTAACTTTATCTATTTTAACTGCTTGCTGACCAGCCACCGCAGTTTTTCTGTGGCAGAATGGCACGGCTGGGTGAAATGACGTTACCTTATGTCGCTTTGCCTTTTGGCCACTAGGGGTGAGCGTGCACACCCACAGCGTGTGCCCGAAGCTGATGCGAGTGCCCGGTGGGCGCGATGACCGCCGGGCACCCGCGATCGCTCGTGATAGAGCAAGAACCGGAAAACACACAAATCCCGGTTCTTTCGGGGGAGTAGAGACAGATACTAAGTATGAACACCTATCTCTCTCTCCTCCTAGACAGTTCCATCCCCCCTACAGTTAGAACACACACAAGGAACACAGTTAACCCCTTGATCGTCCCCTAGTGTTCCCTGCCAGTGACATTTATACAGTAATCAGTGCATTTTTATAACACTAATCGGTGTATAATTGTCAATGGTCCCAACAATGTGTCAAAAGTGTCCAATTTGTCTGCTGTAATATCGCAGTCCCGATAAAAATCGCAGATTGCCGCCATTACTAGTAAAAAAAAATAATAATAATAAAAATACCATAAATCCCCTATTTTGTAGACGCTGTAACTTTTCAAACCAATCAATATACGCTTATTGCGATTTTTTTTTTTTACCAAAAATATGTAGAAGAATACATATTGGCCTAAAGTGAGGAAAATATTTATTTTTTTGAAAAAAATGTGGTATATTTATTACAGCAAAAATGAAAATTGAAGCTTTTCTTTTGTTTATTGCGCAAAAAAAACAAAACCGCAGAGGTAATCAAATACAACCAAAAGAAAGCTCTATTTGTGGGAAAAAAAGGACAATTTTGGGTGCATGACCTCACAATTGTCAGTTAAAGTGACACAGTGCCGTATCGCAAAAAATTGCCTGGTCATTGAGCAGACAAATTTTCCAGGGCTGAAGTGGTTAAAAAAGTTTTCTCCCTCTCTTCCTACCTATCCTGATTAACCTCTATAAAAAAGATCTGTGTACTTGCCTATTTTTAATCTGCTCCAGTCTGGTCATGTGATCTTGCAGCCCTGGCTTCCCTGTCAGTGAACGGCTGCTGCAGAAAGAAGGAGGATGCACCAACAGTGGTTGGGCTATGAGTGACATAGTGGCTCCAGGAATTAACAGCCATTGTCAAACGTTCTCATACTTGGGGCTGCAGGATCACATGACTGGATCAGAGCCAATTAAAAATAGGTAAGTATACAAATCTTTTTTTTTTTTTTGAATACAGGTTAGGCAGGATAGGTAGGAGTAGGGTGAAGAACATTTTTAAGATTAGTTATAGTTTGAGTTTTCTTCTATGATCGCCAATATTTGTTTCCTTTTTGGTGCTTACTATCCCACTGTTGAGACACAGCCTCTGTAATTATCCAGATGACCATTGTACCTAAAGCCTGATACACACTATTGCCCTGTACACACGGTCGGATTTTCCAACGGAAAATGTGTGATAGGACCTTGTTGTCGCAAATTCCGACCGTGTGTAGGCTCCATCACACATTTTCCATCGGAATTTCCGACACACAAAGTTTGAGAGCTTGCTATAAAATTTTCCGACAACAAAATCCGTTGTTGGAAATTCTGATCGTGTGTACACAAATCCGACGCACAAAGTGCCATGCATGCTCGGAATAAATTAAGAGATGAAAGCTATTGGCTACTGCCCCGTTTATAGTCCCGACGTACGTGTTTTACGTCACTGCGTTCAGAACGATCGGATTTTCCGACAACTTTGTGTGACCGTGTGTATGCAAGACAAGTTTGCGCCAACATCCGTCGGAAAAAATCCATGGATTTTGTTGTCGGGATTTCCGATCAATGTCCAACCGTGTGTACAGGGCATATGAGTTTTTCATACTCATACTCAACCCAATAGAACACCTTTGGGATGAATTAGAGTGGAGACTGCGAACCAGGCCTTCTCGTCCAACATCAGTGCCTGACCTCACAATTGCGCTTCTGGAAGAATGGTCAAACATTCCCATAGACACACTCCTAAACTTTGTGGACAGCCTTCCCAGAAGAGTTGAAGCTGTTATAGAATGGGCCAACTCAATATTGAATGCTACGGACTAAGTCTGGGATGCCAGTAAAGTTCATGTGCGTGTAAAGGCAGGCGGCCTAATACTTTTGGTAATATAGTGTATTTTTGATTACCAATCTTTAGATGTGGTGGCTGCACTAGTTTAGTTTTTTCAACAAGTACAAAAAACGCCTGTTGGTCTTGCTAGCATGCAGTGCCCTTGTTATGTACTGTTGGCTGAAAAGAAAGCACACTCATCTTTCTCATTCTACTTGAATAAACTACTAGTCCCATCAATCCACTATGTAATGAAGATGAACAAAAGCAGCCATGTTTGAAATCCAAACTACGTGACAACCATAGCTTCCTCCATAGGTACAGTGGACGAGTAAGTGCATGTGCAGGTACAGTGCACGAGTGTGTTATTCACAGGATCACCATGTGAAAATAAAGTAAAACAACTTTGAAAAATAAATAAATAAATAATGCAGCCACCACATTTAAGGTCTGGTAGGCTACAATATATTACATTTTTGTTTTGGGTTTAGATACCTTCTAAGCTTAACATTTTTGTTTCCTTATACATGCCTACGGGAACTTATTTTGTTTACTATGCCAAAGCCACCTATTAGTTCAGCTGGAATTTACAGCATAGCAAAGTCACAATTTCCTGGTGAATTGATTGGCTTGTGTCAGCTCACAAAATGGCGGCCTTTCCAGAATATATAGATAGCAGGTTCTTTTTACAGCTCTAACACTGGCAACATTCATGAAGCATAATACTCTGCTGGCTGATTATCTCTGTCATCTACATATCTCTCTGCATCCCAGCGCACTTTATTATGTTCTACAAGAAGTGTAATTTAAGGTGTCATTGAATTCACATTGTATTTATTATTATTCATGTTATTAATGGTTTGGGAAGTGTGGAAATGGCTCAGCAACTGTTGTTTAGAAATGCCTCAACAGCTGTATGTAATGTGAGAAAGAGGCAGACCCGGGCTCCTTGTGAAGTGATGACAAACGTCGGCCACCAGACTGATAGATTGAATAATGATGATCTGAACATCCACCAGACGGGAATTTAAATGAGCTTCTCACCGTTTGTCAAATGCACATTTTGTAGTGTTAACCTATTGGCCGTAGTGGACAGAACTTGCCTTCATTTTGCTGGGAGGAGGCCATAGCTTTTAATTAGAGTGAACTCTTATCCTCCGGACTTTGTCCTGTACACACTGGAATAATTCTGTCATGTGTACTTCTGTGTAGCATTCAAGCAATTGATCAAAGGACAGCTTTAGTTGTGATCTTGTTACTAGTCCCTTTTTTAAACACATACAATAGGATCTTCTCCATGAAGATTGCAATTTTTACCACCCTCTATATCTAAAATTAGCCATACATGGATCGAAATTCAGCCGGTTCAGCAGGGACCGGACAAATATTGAACCATGTGTGACCACAGCAGTTGAACAGAAGTTGATCTAATGATCGACTTCTTTTCAACCACCCTGTCAGATAAAAGCCATTTGATCAGCGCTGCAGGCAATAGTCTGTAATTTGTGTATTCTGACAGAGAGGGAATCTCCCAACTGTCAGGATACAACAGTGCAGTGGGGAGGATTCCCCCATCCACCTCGAATGTGTGGATGGAGGAATCTGTTTTGTTTTTTTTATTCAGCCCACTGGCTGAAAGAAAAAAAACTGAACCATGTATGGAAAGATTAACAGTAACAGGGCTGATACTGAGGAGTCCTCCACAGATACTCCCCAGGTTTATCTACATGTTATGCCTGTTTGCATAAGGTGCCAGTGTGGGACACAATGGGAAGGATGCAGAAAAGTATTTATAGCAGTGGGGAGGGTGGGCAAGCAACATAAATGGTATGCACCCCCCCAGGAGTGTGTAAGTCCAGTATTACCTAATGTAAGTAGTTATTTATGACCAGGGGCAGATATGCCAGGGTTGATATGCTTAAGACAAATTGTATTCTTTTGCAAGAGAATTTTCACTTAGCTTAGTGAATTAGGTGAAGCTCTGCTGACTTGCATTATCAAATCATGTTCAAGCAACCATACATCTCTCCCCCTTGCTCTTGGTTGGTTGCATAGAATTATGCAAAGTGAGTTTTTACATTATTTACTAAACTAAGGGAAAATTTCAGCCTTTAGTCAATCAGCCCCACTGTCAGTAACCAAAGAATTAGCGCAACTGGGGAGAACCGCAATCTACAAACAGTGATGCCTTCTATTTACACATATAGTTGGTTGAATGAGTGTTTGCATAATATGGGTTTGCTTCAACATGCTCATGCCCCTGACAGATGATGTAACAGATTCTTAAAGTGGTACTAAACAAACATGTCATACATACCTGCTCCGTGCAATGTTTTTTCACAGAGCAGCCCCGATCCTCCTCTTCTCGGGTCCCTCTTTGGTGCTCCTGGCCCCTCCCTCCTGTTGAGTGCCCCCACAGCAAGCAGCTTGCTGTGGGGGCACCCAAGCTGAACTGCAGCTCCCTGTGTCCATTCCTGGCCCACCCCCTTTCTCTCCTTATTGGCTGACTGACTTTGACAGCAGCCGAGACACTCCTACAACATCGCTTGATCTAGATGGGGCTCAGGTAAATATTAGGGTGGCTGAGAGGGGCTGCTGCACACAGAAGGCTTTTTATGTTAATGCCTATAATGCATTAAGATAAAAAAAACCTTCTGCCTTTACAATCACTTTAACTGTTGTCCTTCCCAGGAGCATCTACTCCTTTCCTTTCACTTCCTTGTTCTTTTGTCATCCCTATATCCTCCTAAATGTTTCCTTTTATTATCCAATGTTCTTTCCATCTTCCAAATTATTGCACCGCTTATTCCCAAACACTGTTGGGGCCTGTGTAATTTTGCTCACTTAAAGTGGATGTAAACCCTCTCCTATACCCAGTGAAGTGATGAGTCCTAATGTCCCCCTTTTTCTCTCTTGTACCCGGGATGGAGGCACCACCCTGTGCTTCACTCAAAGTCCCAAAACTTCCCATTGCTACATATTTTAGGGATGGAGGCAGTTGGCAGAATCAGGCAGTCATCCCCTGCCAGCTTCATTTGGAGTTATTCTGTGTGTTAGTGCACCATTTTGGTCCACACACACAAAATTCTTTTTTTTTTTTTTCAACATCATGTTGTTTAAATCCTGGGGTCACTGCACACAATACAGCATGGTGGCCATGGTGGTTAGCTCCTGGGCCATGACTAGTTTGAGACCCCGAGCTGCGATGCGCTCTGCGCGTCCTCCCCTTCCCCTCCACCCCATGTTTGGTGTGGGGGATCGGGTGGGTTGCTCACGGCGCATCGGCGACACGCACCACTCTCCCACATGACGTCACTGGTTGGCGTCATTGTGGAGGCATGTTTCTTTTCATCTTTGCCAAACCCAGCTGGACGTGGTGGCGTCGGTCATGGGTGGGCTCCCATCGCCCAGGCTGTGTCCCCGCCCCATGCACTGTTGGTTCACTGTGACGTTGGTGGCGTTTGCCAACGCAGGTGGGACGCATATCAGGTGTACCCCCCAGCACAGTCCTCATTCCCGCACACGTGCAGATGCCACAGCTCTGGAAAGCTCCTGTCCTAAGCACACCTAGGTAACACTTCGTGTTTTCCACTACCTAGTCTCCTATCCCCCCTACTCCCATCGTCAGCAATACTGGTGTATCTCAATGGACTTTCCATCCATTCTAGACATTCACCCACTACCCTGACCAATTATTGGCTACATTGTGGAAGCGATGGTTTGTGCTGTGGGGATCATGCCGGTGTGTGCCTGTCCTGTGTTGGATCCTTCGCCACCTCAGCTCCGGGGAAGGACAACCCTTTTGGCCCAGTCTCTACCCTTCACTACTGCTGGGGACGCATTGTGAGTATCCAGAAATTGACACACTGTCCTTTCTGGTTGCATCTAGTCAATTTTCTGATGTACTCATACCTTGTTATTTCAGACATCCTACAGCATCCGCCCCTGAAGAAGTGTATTCACAGAAACATGTCGGGCACCAAGGATGCAGCCATTTTGCTTTAATAGAATTCTACTCAGATCTACCTTTTTATGTTTTTATACTCACCTCTTACATTATGTCGTCATGTGCCTCCCAGATGTATATATGTATTCCCCTTATGCACTTTGTAATCGCAATCCACTGTTCAGATATCATGTTGATTGTTTGTTCTATATATGCATTTATGCAAGTTGTGTCTTGTGTTCATGCACATGCAACCTTTCACATGTGATATATACCTGGATTACTTGATGCAATAAACTTGATCATTTTTTATTACAACTCCAATCTGTCAACTGCCTCATTAAAAGTCCCAATGTCCCCCTTTTTCTCTTTTTCTCTAGTGAAGTGATGAGGCACAGGGATAAAACAAATCTCCCTGCATAGGTTTTACATGTATATCTGCTGTCTTCACCCTTCTAGACTCTTTAGAAAATGCACATCATGTTAGAATTTTTTCTTCCTGTTTCAGCAGTGTGTGTGGAGTCTTTGCATACACTGTGTGTGAGCTGATTGGAGGAAAGGGAGACACCCCTCTCCACATAGGCAGAGGAATGAAGAAACTTGCAGAGCTGTGATGTGAATATACAAGCTCTCTGCTTATCTATCTCTAAGTTCCCTCCCCAACATCAATTTCCAGCTGCTTTTATCTGCTGTGTCGGAGAGCTTGTCAGAAGTTATCATGCTGATAACAGAGGAACTCAGCAGCAGAAAGACACAGGACTTAGGACTTTGAAGAGAGATAAGTAAACACTACAGATATATGTGCCCAGGTCAGATTTCATGAATGAGGTTTACCTCCACTTTAAGTGGATATTGCATTCCCAAGTCTATAGGAATGCAAAACTCAGTTGAAACAATTAAAATATGGGTCAATTGTAGGTCATTGCACCTTTCAGTGAATTTGGAATGATGTCAAACTAATTCCATCTATACAAGACCAAAGCCTGTTAAAACAAGCACCTATGAGGAAGAGCAATGTAAAAACAGCATTGGTGGGTTTAACTGACCTGCATGATCAGGGCTGTATCTGTTGTATAAGGGCTAGTTTTGAAGGGCAAATGCAGCTTGCTTTTAGATAGAATTAGTTTGTAATTGGGATGCTCCTGAGACAATTCAGATTTCATCGACATGTGCATTCGACCTTCAAGACGTTCTCTTTAGCTCCCTCATCACCTCCTCCCATGCTCGCCTTCAGGACTTTTCCAGAGCCTCTCCAATCCTATGGAACTCCTTACCCCAATCTGTCCAATTATCTCCTACTTTATTAGCTTTTAGACGATCCCTGAAAACCCTTCTCTTCAGAGAAGCCTATTCTACCCACACCGAACAACTTTATTTTCTTTTTACCCATCAGCTCACCCCCCCACAGTTATTACCTTTTATTTCACTTGACCCTTCCTTCTGGATTGTAAGCTCTAATGAGCAGGGCCCTCTGATCCCTCCTGTATTCATTTGTATTGTAACTGTACGGTCTGCCCTCATGTTGTAAAGCGCTGTGCAAACTGTTGGTGCTATATAAATCCTGTATAATAATAATAATAATAAGCTGAATCAACTTGCTTCAAGCTGTCTTTGCTTTCCTTTTGATTGAATGAGGGAGAAGCAGTTAGGAAGCAAACCAAAGCCTGTTAACACACTAAATATTTTTCTCTAAAACGTGTTCCTCTTTGCCAATTGAAAGAACTGTGAGATATGCCTTTTGCTTAGAATTTTTTTTATGTATATTTCAGCAATACAGGTTCTTGTTAAGCAACGTGTTTATGATGGTCTGTACATTAATATAGTGAACAGGCATCCCTCACTTTGTAGAACATTTTCTCCCATCTTGCGAATTCTCCTGTGACCCCTTAATGTTCTGTGAATTGCACAACTGCATTTTTACCTATACAGGAAAAATAAGGACTGTCTATCAATAAGAAGAAAGGAAAAAATCCTGGAGGGCCGCACACTGCTAAAGGCATTTTAATTTTCATTTAAATAAAGATGCCTTTAGTGGTGTGCGGCCGTCCAGGATTTTTTCCTTTTTTTCCTTTCTTCCAAATTTGAGCAGAGCCAGCACCTGCAGGATCGTAATAGGGCGGGTGTCTTTAACAGGTCTGGAGCTTTTTGAGCTGCAATTTTTCTTTCATATTGTCTATCAATAAGATGGCGGCCATATAAAGTGCTCGATACACAGTCCTTCTAGCCATCTTTTCAGTGTCCTTGTGTCTACATAATTCCTCTTCTGGAAAATTACAAGTGTTGTTTGTTTACCACATCTACATTGAAGTACTGTATGTATGTTAAGATGTGAAATTCGCCCGGCGTAGTTTATCACATTGCATGAAATATGCTGTTATACCTGAAATATGACCCTGCCACTGCGACATAGGTGAATGCACTACATACCATTATTCTTAAGGAAATATTACCGCTGTTTGCAATAGAAAACAAGAACACAATAAACATAAGTAAATGACCCTTGAGACTTATTTATACTTATGTGCGCTTATGTACTGACATAAGTGTAACTTCTATTTTAAAATAAAGCCTTGAGAAATTCCATTGGGTCCTTAAATAATGATCATTGCTGAAATTCATTCTTTACCTGGAGTTTGTTCGTTCGTAGTTCAGAGACATATTTTCTCCGTATTACTTTGTCATCAAAACAGCCATTTAGAGGATTTACGGCTAGAGAAAAAGGTTTTGCAATGATATTGTTTTAATAAGCACCGAGCACCACTTGGGAATCACAAGGTAACAGATGCACTTTCTTTAAAAATGTATTTTCATGAACTCAGGAATAATCTTTAAATAATGGATGGCACTGTAAACTTGTGCTTTCAGTTTGCACACTTGCTTTTTGTACTTTTTTGTAGTTTTTTATTTAACTGCTCTGATTCTTTAATCTCTTCCCTGGCAAAATCTAGTTGTTTCAAATTTCAGTATTTAATTCTGGAGTCGGAATTCACCAGTTTGTTTCTTTATTTTAAACTTTTGAAAAAGGACTGTTTTTAATATATATATATATATATATATACAGTCAGGTCTATAAAAATTGGGACATCAACACAATTCTAATCGTTTGGCTCTATACACCACCACAATGGATTTGAAATGAAACAAACAAAATGTGCTTTAACTTCAGACTTTCAGCTTTAATTTGAGGGTATTTACATTCAAATCAGGTGAATGGTGTAGGAACTACAACAGTTTGTATACGTGCCTCCCACTTTTTAAGGGACCAAAAGTAATGGGACAATTGGCTGCTCAGCTTTTCCATGGCCAGGTGTGTGTTATTCCCTCATTATCCCATTTACAAGGAGCAGATAAAAGGTCCAGAGTTCATTTCAAGTGTGCTATTTGCATCTGGAATCTATTGCTGTCAACTCTCAATATGAGATCCAAAGAGCTGTCACTATCAGTGAAGCAAGCCATCATTAGGCTGAACAAAACAAAACAAACCCATCAGAGAGATAGCAAAAACATTAGGTGTGGCTAAATCAACTGTTTGGAACATCCTTGAAAAGAAAGAACGCACCGGTGAGCTCAGTAACACCAAAAGACCTAGAAGACCACGGAAAACAACTGTGGTGAATGACCAAAGAATTCTTTCCCTGTTGAAGAAAACACCCTTCACAACAGTTGGCCAGATCAAGAACACTCTCCAGGAGGTAGGTGTATGTGTGTCAAAGTCAACAATCAAGAGAAGACTTCACCAGAGAGAATACAGAGGGTTCACCACAAGATGTAAACCATTGGTGAGCCTCAAAAACAGGAAGGCCAGATTAGAGTTTGCCAAACAACATCTAAAAAAGCCTTCACAGTTCTGGAACAACATCCTTTGGACAGATGAGACCAAGATCAACTTGTACCAGAGTGATGGGAAGAGAAGATTATGGAGAAGGAAAGGAATTGCTCATGATCCAAAGCATACCACCTCATCAGTGAAGCATGGTGATTGTAGTATCATGGTGTGGGCATGTATGGCTGCCAATGGAACTGGTTCTCTTGTATTTATTGATGATGTGACTGCTGACAAAAGCAGCAGGATGAATTCTGAAGTGTTTCAGGCAGTATTATCTGCTCATATTCAGCAAAATGCTTCAGAACTCATTGGACGGCGCTTCACAGTGCAGATGGACAATGACCCGAAGCATACTGCGAAAGCAACCAAAGAGTTTTTTAAGGGAAAGAAGTGGAACGTTATGCAATGGCCAAGTCAATCACCTGACCTGACTCCGATTGAGCATGCATTTCACTTGCTGAAGACAAAACTGAAGGGAAAATGCCCCAAGAACAAGCAGGAACTGAAGACAGTTGCAGTAGAGGCCTGTCAGAGCATCGCCAGGGATGAAACCCAGTGTCTAGTTGTTGTCTATGTGTTCCAGACTTCAGGCTGTAATTGACTGCAAAGGATTTGCAATCAAATATTAAAAAGTGAAAGTTTGATGGATGATTGTTAATCTGTCCCATTACTTTTGGTCCCTTAAAAAGTGGGAAGCACATATACAAACGGTTGTAATTCCTACACCGTTCACCTGATTTGGATATATACCCTCAAATTAAAGCTGAAAGTCTGCAGTGAAAGCACATCTTGTTCATTTCATTTCAAATCCATTGTGGTGGTGTATAGAGCCAAAAAGATTAGAATTGTGTCGATGTCCCAATATTTATGGACCTGATTGTATATAGTAGCACCCTACTAGTTAGGCTTCTATGCCAATTTAATGTTTTTGCCTCCTCCTGTAATCAAGCGAGCTGAGATTGCTTGGTCTAGTCTGTTCAGGGTTTCACAGGCTTGGAGTTTGATTGCTTCCCCCTACCTCTAGAAGTAGCTTCTAGAGCTTAGGGAGGGGTAATTTCTTCTGCTGTAAAAATTTACCCATTTTTTTTTTTTTTTTTTGAGTTTTTTATTCTGGAGTCAGAATTCACCAGTCTGCTTCTCTATTTTAAACTGCTTTAAAATGACCGTTTTTAACTAAAAATAAATATATGTAGCAGCCTACTAGTTAGGCCTGTATGTAAATAATTTGTTTCCTCCTGTAATCAAAGGAGCTGAGCTTGCTTGGTCTAGTCTGGTCAGGGTTTCATGGGCTGGGAGTTTAATTAATTCATCCTGCTTCTACAAGAAGTCTCTAGAGCTTAGGGAGGGAGCATTCAAATAAACAGTTGTAATATTGATCAGGCCCTACCCAATCCCTGGGGAGGTGTGCCCAAATGGTGGGTAGGGAAGCTGATAAATAGTCTGGAGAGATTGTCTTTTCTCAGCAAGGAAAGTTCCAAGCCTGAGAGAGGGCTGCCACCCCTCTGAGGCAAGCCTTGGATTGGGTGCTGTTTTCTTAGGTCTCAGCTCTGGAGACCTGGAAGGGATATACAACTGACTGTAGGACTTCACCAAAGAGATATGGTCTTAAGAAGGATTGTTATCACTCAATGGGAGGTGTCTGGAGGAAACTGGATGGCAGCAACTGTCCTTGGGACTTGTGAGTAATGACCCTGTACTGATTCCTGGTGATTGTGTGTTTTTGGGATATAAGTGCCAGATGTCTAACTGTGACACCTCTCATAGGGTGTCTCATACTATTCCCCTGTCCTGCAGGATTCTGGCCTGTGATCTTTGTGAAGAGTGCTTTCCTGTACTGTGCAGTGTTCCAGACGCTGCATGGGTTACCTACAGCTGTTCAGTCGTGCAGGGTAACCAGGTGCCATGGAGACTATCCTCGTGGTCCCCAACTATGAGGGTTTTGACTGTCCTCTCACTGATGTTACTGGCTATTTTTGAAGCACCCCATGCCCCAATCCCTCTCCTGATACAAGTTCTTCAAGCAGTAAATCTTAAAAAGACAACCTCTAGATTGTTTACTGGAGGCAGAGTGAATGGATTGTTGCATGGATGACGGGTGTCCTCTGTACTGTTTGGGAAAGAACCATTTAGGGCAGGGTATACCTATGATACTGGTTTCACAAAACATTGAGAAGACTTCATAAAATAGGATTTTTACTTTCAAACGCTCTTTCTTAGAAAATCTTCAAGCAGCCATCTGAACAGAGCAGATAGGGAGGAGGGGGAGATTTTCCATTACTTCCTGACCTGTAGATGCAACAGGAAGAAAATATCTTTCCAATGTGATGGAAATCCCCATGTCGGTATTGAAAGATGGTTCCTCTATTCCTGCAAGTAGCATGTCAAATTTTGGATTCATCATTCCCAATGACATTGGAGATCAGGACAAAGGGAATCGGTCTCCATAAACTGCATCACTTACATCAATAAACCACCATTCCATCAAAGCTAACAAAATAAACGTCTTAGGTTATACTTTATAACTGTTAAAATGCTATGCATTCTCCTCAAAGGAACAGTAACTTCTATAAAAAAAGATTTTTTTCCAAGACTTTAGAAAAGTTGCATATTACAGCTATAAATTGCAAAGTTTTCTTCAGATTCCTTTCATTCTTTTCTATTCATTCTATTTCATTTTCACAGAATTGTAAATCAGGAGAAAATGTCTGGCAAACGGTGTAAGAAATCTAGTCGAACTAAAGGTTAAAAAATAAATGCCTTTATAATTTTTTTTTTTAATAAATAGGCCCCATAATACATCTTTATTTTGCTGTGCATGGTCACCATGCCTCCACACAGCTCTTTGTATACGACATGAAAACTAAGAATCATTTGCAGTAATTTGTTTTCCTTTGTAAAAGAAACACATGTCCTTCATTTGTGAATAGCAGTAATGAAAGGATCAGTCATTGTTGACACTTTTTCCTGTTTGTCCCTGCAAACTGCTAAACTAAGTAATGAAGTGTGTCACACTGGTGGGGCCAGTGGTGGAAAGGTTCTTCATCATGAAATATACTATGATGGTAAGTTTAGTTTACCTTCACCTTGTTTATTATTGAAGAAACCACATAGCATTAAAAAGTTATCAGATTTTGTTTTAGTTTGCATTAAATATAATACCCAAAGGATTTGGTGCTGTTTTTTGGTAGCCTGTACTGCTATTGAACAAATGAGTGATTGGAGTGATCAAGGTGAACATTTTGGCTGAATCTTCATATGATACTGGCCATAGAATAGAGATATCATTTGGTAATGAACCCTTTCTCTACAAATTTTAGAACACAAATGACCAACCTTTCTATATTTCTGCCAGATGTGACCACAAAGCCTCAATCCAGCTCACCTGCACTGATTGATGTGTTTTGAGGTTCCTTTCCTCAAGTAAGATATTCATCATGCAATCATAAATGTGCCCACAGTGTCCTTTGGAAATGCATTACTTGAAATATAAAGTCTCAATAAAAAAATGTGGATCAAAGCAGTAAATTCTGAGGTAACTGAACAACAAACTGTGGCCAGAATGCTGCCCTGTGTACCTCTAATTCTGATCTGTACAGAGATACCCTTTATTATTGATATAGGTTGCTAAACCATTACTAAGTGAAGCAATGATTTTGAGGAGAGTGCCAAAAATTAATTCTCAAGGAGTGGCTACTACATTTATTTTTTAGAAATTACTCCCAGGGTGCATCAAATGCATAGACACAGCTCTGGAGGTGGAGAATATTGTGGAACATTATCAGGAGTCATCTGCAAGAACATGTAAGAAAGGAAGATGGCAACACAGGACATGCAGTGGGGATGTTTGTAGAGATGTTTTGTTCCATCATATGAGTGGACCATGCTTCCTCACAGTGGGGTGCATTCTGTTGATCTCATGCCCAGGCTCCAGCCCTGATTGTTGAATTACAGGCAATTCTCTACTTCAAGGCAAATCTAACCACAACTGATCACAATGCACAATCAGGACTTCTCAAGAATAATTCATTATACATATATTCCTTTAAAAGATCTTGTCCCTTCTACAATTTGCACTTTGCACTTTAGAACAGGGGTCTAGAGTTGCTGAGGCAACATGTCAGCTCCTTCAGCGGTGACTGGGAGGCGGTGCAGGTGCTTCATTTTAATGTAAGTATTTCATAATGAGCTAATATGCGATGCATACTAGCTCATTATGCTTTTGCCTTACAGGTGTTTTTTGGTCTGGGCATACAACCGCTTTAACCACTTGCTGACCAGCCGCTGTCATTATATGGCTGCAGGTCGGCTCTCCTGCGTGCTTACCTGTAGCTGCATGGCGGCCTTGTGCAGCTACAGGTGGGCGCGTCCCACTCTTGCTCCTGCTGCATGCTGCAGGAGCATGCCCGCGGGTCGGGCAGACTCGATTGCCTAGTGCAGAGGCAGAACAGGGATTTGCCAGTGTAAATAAGCAGATCCCCATTCTGCCAGATGACATGACAGAGATCTACTGTTCCCAGTGATCGGGAACAGTGATTTATGTCAGTTCCCTGGCAGCCCATCCCCCCTACAATTAGAACTCACCTAGGGAACACACTTAACCCCTTGATCGCCCCCTAGTGTTAACCCCTTCCCTGCCAATCTCATTTTCACATATATCTGTGTATTTTTTATAGTACTGATCAATGTACTATACATTTTTGGTCCCCAAAAAGTGTTATTTGGGATCAGATTTGTCCGCCGCAATGTTGCAGTCCCGCTAAAATTCGCAGATCGCCGCCATTACTAGTAAAAACAATTTAAAAAAAAATAAAAGTCCATAAACCAATCAATATACGCCTATTGCAAATTTTTTTTTACCAAATATATGTAGAAGAATATATATCAGCCTAAACTGGTGTATAAATGTGTTTTTTGGGGTTTTTTTTGTTTTTTTGGGATATGTATTGTAGCAAAAAGTAAAAAAAAAAAAGTTTTTTTTTTTTTCAAAATTGTCGCTCTTTGTTTATAGCGCAAAAAATAGAAACCGCAGAATACCACCAAACGAAAGCTCTATTTATGGGAAAAAAAAGATATCAATTTTGTTTGGGTACAGCATCAGTTAAAGTGATGCAGTGCCGTATCGCAAAAAATGGCCAGGTCATGAAGGGGGCAAATCCTTCCGGTTCTTAAGTGGTTAATATGTAATTATTTAAAGGTTCTAAAAGCGACATCACATACTCCTTCATGATAGTATTAGATCATGAATTGGAAGGGAAGTGAGCTGCGTGTACTGAAAGACAGATCCAACGTATCTGTCCTCCTGTATTCCACATCCTGTGTATGCAGGAAATCATTTGTGTGCCTTTTACTTCCCGTATGCACTGTCTCTTTTTACATTTGTTTTCTTGTGTGTGCCATAAATCAGTCATCTTTGGGAAATTTAAGTACTATGGATGGATAACCAGCTTTAGAGCACCAGGTCCTGCAAAGACATGTAGAATAAGAATGAATAGGTGACGCAAATATCACAGCATATCATTGTACTACAAGTATTGGCCTGCAAGCATACCTAAAGAACAGAATGAGTCCAAACTGTGGTCCTTCCTTTCATAGATTTCACAGTCTATTTTTATTTGGCATCTTCAGACATTTTGACAGGCTCTTTCAGAGCTTCAGAACTTCAACACTAATGGATGATATAGCTGCAGAGCTGCTTCTTCTGCTTCACAACTGCATCTTCATTTCTCTTTTTTTTTTTAAACATAAAGCAAGTCATTCATTTGTGTAAACTCAATTTAACCTCATAAATTGTTGAGATAATTTGTTTCTGTTCCTGACTGTATTTACTGCACTGTTGACTTGATCTGTGTCTACAACATGCCTCGGAGGCTTGAACTCGATGGAAAGTGTGACTCTCTCTGACAGGTACAAACTTGCCATATATGATAGACATCTATGGAAATTCTATGTCATTAAGAGGAAGTTGTTTATTCTTTTTTTCCTCTTTGTGCAATTACCAGATTATTAAAGTCGATTTAACTGTTAATTGGCACATTCCCTCATACCACCTAGATCTTTGCTCATATTTGTTCTTTCTTTACTAAAAGAACTGAAAGGAAACGACAGTGTATCTGACCTGGACTTCTAAAATAAGTGGAGCGGAAAAAAAATATTATTTATAGCTGGTGTTATTTTATTATGTCTGGCTCAGTCATGCGAGACGTAGTTATGGACAGCTGATTTAAAACACAACATTGTATATAAGTGGAGTTTCTCTTCTGATAGCTATTTAAACTGTGGGGAAGAAATGAAAAACAATGGAAAAAGGCATGTAGGAGAGAAAAAGAAAAAATATATTGCTTTTGTAAATAATTAATGGACTGAATCCTTTCTTGTAAAAATAGAAAATCTTACATTTGTATCATGTTGTAGGCTGTCGTACATCTAAAGATATGTTTGCACTATTTACACATCATGTATGGTATGCCCATGTACTGAGAAACTTGAGTTGCATCTAGTCGGGGTTGGTTAAAGAAAGTATTCTAGACAGTATTCAACGTGTCTTCTCTACTACCTGTATTATTTCTTTATCGTAAACGTTGAAGAAAACCTTGTAGGGTTCAGATCTAGAACTACAGTCATCTGCAATAAGACGGCCCAGTGTCTGGAGGTTGCCCAGCACAAGATGCAGCACAGAATTAGTATGTATGGTGCAGGGCCCTACTAGGATATACTCTGCACATTTTGGGCAAGACACAAGCCAACAGTGCAGTAATACCACATGACAATAGAGTTGGGCGAACAGTTCGGGCCGAGCAAAAGTTCGGCCTGAACATTGCCTGTTTGCCCCTTTCGGCGAACACCCAAATTTGCAGGGCAATCAGCAGGTGTTTGCCCCACTGAATGCCCTGCAATGCACTGTGCACTGCACAGTGCATTCTGAGCCCTGATTGGGCAAAGCATTGCCCAATCAGGGCGCAGTGAATAGCTGGTTGTTAAGGAGTGAAGCCGCGAAGCTGGCTGCGGTATCCTTAACAACCGATGAGCCATCAGCTGTCAATGGGCTTCCCCGCTGACAGCCGAATGAAAAAAAAACATTGCCAGACTCCGCTGTCAACTAAGGCAAACTTTGGAATGCGAGGCTTGCCATTTAACAGTTCTTATCTAGTTAAGGGGCGAAGCCACCTGGAGATGTCACCTGGTGGCACCTCCCCCCTTGTGATGTCACCGGCCAGTGCATACTGGGTTGCTGATGTCACAAGAAGCGGTGCCACTAGGTAACGTCGGCAGGTGGCCCTGTCCTTTCTTATATAAGAATTGTCAAACGGCAGGCCAGGCATCCAGTGGTTTGCCTTAGTTGACAGTGGAGCGTTTTTTTCTTTCCTAGGTCCAATTGAGCATCAGGTGGCGTGATTGACAGTGGACACTGCTTTTTTATTTTTAGTAAAATAGTTTTACTGTTTAATTTTAACTGTCTGTGTTTTTACTACTTTTTTGGTGAACGAGTAGGGGCACTATATACCCCATACCCATTAACATAGGGGGGTGGGGATCTGGGGGTCCCCTTGTTAAAGGGGGCTTTCAGATTCTGATAAGCCCCCTGCTTGCAGACCCTCATAATTACAGCCCAGGGTTGTGGGGATGAGGCCCTTGTCCCCATCAACATGTTGAGGGCATGCGGCCTGGTATGATTCAGGAGGGGGGAGGGGCGCTCACACGTCCCTCCCTTTCCTGGCTTGCCAGGCTGCATGCCTGGATAAGGGCGTGGTATGTATTTTGGGGGGAACCCAATTTTTTAAAAATTTGTTGGCATGGGATTTCCCTTAAATTCCATACAAGATCCAAAGGGCCTGGTATAGACTGGGGGGGTACTACATTTTTTTAACATGTTAAATTTGCCGGCAATTTAAATGTGCAAGGGATTACCTTGGTTGGAGTCCATAGTGCAGAGATGTATGCCCACCCTTGCAAATACACACAGCCCACGGTAACAAGGTAAAAGACTACCTGGGCTGTGAATCTGTGCACGGGGGCTTGACAGGGAATTTACCAAAGAATTGTCGAGGTGAAGCCATAGTCAGGGATTCCAGAAGTCAGAGTTTACGATGAACAGAGCCAGGGTCAGAAGCCGGGGTCAGTCTTGGAACACTGAAACTTGAAAATAAGAACACAGGAAACCAGGAACCTTTGGCAATACAAGAGACAATGAACTGACCAAGCCCTCAGAGTGAGGCAGTGTTTTATACCCAGCTGATTAGATAAGCTGCCTCAGCTGAACCAGGAGTGACAGGTACTAATTGCAAAGCAAGATCCAGAGTATAGCCCTCAGTGCTGCACGCAGAACTAGGCATAGCTGGAAAGCAGGCTGAATAATGAACTGAGGTGTAGCTTAAGACTTTAATAGGGTTCACCGTTCGAGTCTGAACTTTTTCTCTGTTCGGGAGTTTTGGTGCAAGCTGAAAAAGGGGGGGAGGCTTCGGCCCATCTCTACATGGCACCAAACAGGTAATACATAAACATAAAGTTTGCTGCCTGAAGATTCTTAAGAGGGCAAAAAAATTGTCTTCCTTGGGCCAATTCTTGACAGGCGAGCCTGACAATGACATCATATTTACTGTGAACTGGGCTACTACTACCAAAATATTTCAACTGGTTGCTGAATGCCTACATTTTTTATGTTAACATAACCCCTCCACCTGCCCCACCTTCCCACCTGCCACACAATCCGATTGGTTAGTCAGGCAGACCAATATAGTTATGTCAGAATTTGTGAGAGGGAGTGGGCAGGCTATGGCATACCATGAGAGTGTCTAAGCTTTGCTTGTCAGACTGGCTTGGCATTTAAGCAAAGCAGAAAATACCGAAAGCTGCTGCAATTATGTACAGGCACCTTTTGAGATGGTTTTTATACCTTTAAAGTTAGTAATTCACTGAATTGTGTGCCATCTAATCAAATAAAAAGGACACCTTAGCCAGGGCCAGATCATCAACAAAGCAACCTAGGCAGAAGCCCAGGTTCATTTTTCTGTTCTCTGCTGTAAACCAAGTAGATGGCACAATTAGGTAAAGTTGTGCACCTACCTGTCATTCACAATTATTTTTATAGTCAATTGACGGAATGGAGAAGGGAGGCAAAACAGCTTCATTGCCTCTTGCTTCATTTGCCCACTTCATGTCCTTAAAAAATAAATAAATAAATACGTTTATTTTGTTGATCGTTTTTAGGGTGATGGTGGCATCAAAATCAGATGAGCCGAGATTTCAACATCACAACCCTTTAGACCCAGTCTAATGTCTCTATTCTAGTCAAGAGTTGGAGGACGAGGAAGATTTTTTAATGCTGCATAATATCAGCGCACAATATTCCTCATGTACATAACATCACATACCATAAATGTTTCTTAAATTTTTTAGCCAGGCCTGATTTGCTATGTCTATATATGTAAAACAACCTTTCTAAGCTATATTCACAACATTTTTATTATTGTAATGATTGTGTCCATGAAATCTTAATGATTACTAGTCACAATCAGTATAATTGTTAAAATATTAGCTGTGATTATGTTTTTTCTGCATAAAGGGATACAGAAAATAATACAATTAGTCTGATGCTGTGGAACTGTACCCCACATACAGTAAAGCTAATGTGTTAATAAATAATGGAAGGAAAATACAAAGGTGAAATTACCCCTCCTGCCCCTTCTTATATATTTTTTCCCCTCCACATTTATCTCCTTAGTAGATTGGATCAGAAGTTAAGATGTAATTAAGATTTTGCAGCAAAAGTTGCCAGATGTGTGCTCACCAGTGTTGCCTGTAGGTATTCAGCAGCCAGATTGTAGCAGTGCTCTTCCTTTATAGCTTGGATTTTCAAGTTCAGATTTAAAGAACACAATTGAGAACATTGATAGGCATTTTACTGCCAGCTCTCTAAAGGTCGTAAATACAGAAGTCTTTATCTATTTTCATAATAAAAGCTGTTAATGTATGCAGATCATCACTCTCCTCTATGCCACTGATCATCTCTGCACTCTCTGGAGGTGATTTACCAAAGTGCATCCTTGGATAATATAGAATGCTTGCAATTTTATATGTAGTATTTATATATACCACACGTGTACTGTAGTAAATCATGCACAATCTGAAAGTACCCCCTAAGAAAGTGACTACAGTGCAACTCTTATCAGGCAGAGCAAGGACCAGGATAGCTGCTAGAGGGAGAATTCTGCTCTCTCCTCCCAATGTCACCCAATTGTGAATGTAAGAGAGCAGGGAGAGGGGGCACCTGGTGAGAACAGACCTCCTTCTCAGTACAGGTGCCCACTGGAGAGTGAGGGTGGACTGACCTGTCACCTGATCAGGGACAAGAAGTGGCCTGGGCAGGCACCAAGCTCAGTAGAAGGTCTGAATACATGGAGGGTGGAGAGAGCAACTAGGCACCAGAGCGCCTATCTCCCTCTCAAAGCCCCAGAGAGCTCCATCCTATAGCCACCCTACCTTCCTCACAGGCCTTCAGTAACCCATCCATTACTTACAGCCATCCATGGCCCCTTAGTTCATTGCACCCCACAGTGCCCCCTTCACCATCTTCCCAGCTGGCTTCCCCTCCTTCATCCCAGTGACACAAATGCAAAGGCAGTTCTCCTCAGATTGACACTACTGATGAAGCTGCATATTTTCTCCCCACTGACACCAACATAGCGGCATTTTTTCCTGCTAATGATACCCATGCAGTGGTATATTTTTTCCAGTGACACCATTGACACAGGGTCATTTTTTTCCTTCCAGTGGCACCAACACAGGGGCATTTTACCGTTACACTGATATTGTAACATTTCTTACTTCACCACTGTTGCAATATTTTTCTACAGGACAGTGTGTGCACCACGATCATTCTCCTAAACTGCTGGTTTTCATTGCAACCATTTCCACTATTTTGGCAAATGCCAATATTAGCGTCACCCCCTTTACCATACCATGGCTTACCCCCATTCTCAGGCCCAATTATTCACAAAACCTTCCATATTTAGCCCCCCACAGACCTCATTCACTTCACTGGAAAACCTTGTCCACAAGCTCACAGACTTTGATTGTTTTTAGTTGACGTTAATAGTTTGTGAAGGTAATGCTGTCCAACACACTGATGGGTTATGTACTCTTCTCATTTTTCTGTCTCCTCCTGTCTGTGTGTTCCCCATCAGCCTATACCAGGGGCGGATCCAGAGTCTAGTCTCGGGAGGGGCACTGCCAGAAAATATATTTTTTTGGGGTACATCTATCGGGGAAATGGCTGGTGTTGGCGCTTCAATCGTCACGGCACCATGGTTGTTATGGTGTCAGGATGATTGAAGCGTATTATTACTATTATTACATTGTTAGAAAAAATTAAATAGTTTTACTCACCATAATGCAGAATCAGTGGGAGCCCCGAGTGTGTCACTTGACACGTCACCTGTCACCAGATGCAGATTGTCACTTGCCACATCGCCTGCCACATGTTGCGGATTGTCACTTGCCAGGTCGCCTGTCACCAGATGAAGATTGTCACTTGCCACGTCGCCTGCCACATGTTGCAGATTGTCACTTGCCAGGTCGCCTGTCACCAGATAAAGATTGTCACTTGCCATGTCGCCTGCCACATGTTGCGGATTGTCACTTGCCAGGTCGCCTATCACCAGATGAAGATTGTCACTTGCCACGTCGCCTGCCACATGTTGCGGATTATCACTTGCCAGGTCGCCTGTCACCAGATGAAGATTGTCACTTGCCACCTGCTAAGGTGTACTCTTGTGTCCCAGAGACAGGCAGCAGAGATATGATGCAATCTCTCTGCTGCCGCAGCTGCCTGCATGGTGAGGTGGGAACTGCAGGGATGCAGGGCGGGCACCGGGCGGTGAGAGATGATGTCATCTCTGTGCTCCCCCGCCCGCCGGCTCCCTGATTGGCCAGCAGCCCGCTCACACATCGAGCGGCACCGGCACATCTCACCACCTGAGCCGCCGGGCCAGCCCGCTGTCTCTCTCCTGCAGAGCCGCCCGGCAGCTCTCTCACCTATGGAGCCACCCGGCGGCTCTTTCACTTACGGAGCCGCTCACCGGCTCTGTCACCTACGGAGCCGCCCAGCGGCTCTCTCGCCGGCTCTCTGACTCACCCGCATTTCTCGGAGGGGGCAATTGCCCCGTTGCCCCCCCCCCCTGGATCCGCCCCTGGCCTATACGCATGTGATGGAACCTGGTTGGCTCCTAGTGCTGCCATTTCTTGTCCCAGTCTAAATGTCGCTTTACAGGGGATGCTGGAGGCTGATGCCATGTTTAAGTATTTTTGCTAGTTGTGTGTAAAAGCACATGTAAATGTTTTAAAGGCCTGCAAGAATTTTTCTTTCATATCTGCCTGGAATTCAGCTCTAATTCATGTAGATGTTCTTTTTACATATTGGAAAAATAGGCAGCCCTAACATTAAAACCCTTCTGGAATCTTTGAGTAAGCTGGCTATAATTATGTAGATTTTTATCTTTTGAAAATCACTTTCTCTGAGTTTCAAGAAGTCTTTCAATTTACCTAATAGGTAAAGTTACTAATGGAAGTCTAAAAGCTCTTGCAGTGTTCATGTAACTGAACAGTAAGAGAGTCGCAGAGCCAAGCTTCCGTCATTTACAAATACATCTGTGGATTCTAAGCAGAATCCTGACTCTTCTGCTGTCCCTTGCTCTCTGCCCTTTTTAAAACATTTATAGTCATCATTTTTCTTCTCCGCTCCTTTATTGCTTTGCAGACTCCTGACCTTTCTTTTTAGACTGGGTTGTCCAGTCTTCAATTAAATTTGGCTGTCTACAAATGGGGTTCACTTCTAAAGCAACTAATTCTAGTGCAAACAATGAGACTATCTCATAACACCTCTTCAAATATATAAATGATTTTCTGGGCATTGTTTAAAACACACACAACTTAGTGCTGAATTCTTACAGTTGGATGAGAACTATAGTGGAACTGTCATCATATTGCACATAATTGTATTTAAAGCTTTCCATTTATTTTATATGTTATGCTGTGCACCTACTGGAAAGTAGATGTATTCATGATTATTACAGCAAAGCTTTCATTTTCCTAAAGTAAGCTTGTTATGAGAAACATCTTGCTGCTGCCATTCCTGACCTCCTCCTGAAAATGAGTTGATAGGTGTTTATGCAAACCCACTAGCTACGCAATCTTTATCATCCCTATAGAAAGATTGTTCACCGTTGTGATGCCTAATTGATGTTTATTTCATAAAAATCATTGGAGACTGCAGGGCACATGAGCAAAGGTGCATGATAATTTCCAAAGGAAACAAAAGCAATAAACATCGGAGAGAGGTTCTAATTCTTCTCCACCCTATCCAAAACTTTTAAAAAAATTACATAAGTTCCACTTTCATTTCACATCATTATCCTCAATTTCCATTTTCCTTGTGTTCAAGCCAACTTGCTTGATAGAAATCATGACTTCACAAACTTTCAAGACTTTGGCAACTCTTCCTGGTAAATATATAAAAATAACACTCTCCAGAAGGCCAAAACATTTCAGGGTAATGCCATATTTACATGGCCAACCTTATAGTGAATGCCGCACCTATTAGTAGTTCAGAGCATCACATTGCTTTTGCTGAACAAGCATCCGTGCCTGTGGACAGTACCTATTTATCTTTTTGGGTCTTTTCAGCATGGGTTTAGTGGTTCAGGTGTGCAAACAAAATTATATTACATTCTTTCTTATTTTTTTTTATAATTATGTAGAATCGGAACAGATATGCCAATTTAAGCTTAAAAGGCTATTGGTCAGAGAAAAAATAATAATATATTTAGCACTTGGCAGCATAAAACCTGTTTCTCATGATGTTCTCATAAAATAAAAAGTTTTGTAATGTCGTGATTCTTCACCTTTACTATCCCTTTTTTATTTTACTGGACAGAGATTATATACATAGGTCCTTTAATAAAGGTGCTATATATCTTGTGTGGCTGGAGGAGACAAGCCTATTAGAGAAAATGAACCATAAAATCTCATGTCTATGTAGATGCAAAAAAACCCCACAGATAATAGGTTTTGATTTATAGACCAGAGTTAGTGATATACATGCTTGAGCTGTGGAGACTCAATCAAAATGGCAGTTTCAGCGGACTGAGACACAGGCTGTTCTGGGGTCTTGAGGGCCAGAACTGGAAACCTGCTGTGTGGAACAAAACAATAATAGTGCCCAGTAATGTTTTTGGTGACCTATTGAAATTTAATTTGTTTACCTATACATGGAACGATTTAAAGCTGGTAAACTACTGAAGCACTGCAGCAATTGCATCGCATTTAGTCAAGCAGTGTTAAAGGCTGCATATTATTACAGAGTTATGCTTAATGCACATAAAGGGCTATTCTGATATACCGCTACACTAAACAAGCATGGAGAATTTATTGTGTCCAATCAAATTCTTTCATTTTCAAGGCAGCGCTAAGAAATATAACAGCAGCATGTGATTCGCTTTAGTCTGCTGTGAGCTGCCTGTGGATTAAGCCCTTAAATAGGTTCCAGAATCCACTTTTGCTGTCCCCAGCTAATCTTTTATGCACATTATTCAGTTGCATTTTATTGGGGCTTTTACAGAGGTTCAACTAAAATGGTACCTTAACCTTCTAGATCCTGTCTTTCCAAGTATGGCATTGTTGCATAAGATGAAATTCATGGGACCAACCTTTCAGGATCTGGAAGGGTTTAATTTCTGCCTGGAGAACAGATTCCCGCAAAGTCATGCAAATTGATGATGTAGATTGTGTGGTGAAAACATCTATATTCTGCTGTAGCACCCTGGCTCCATGTACATGGATTATACATACAGCCTGTAGTTTGGACTCTGCGCTGAGCCTATCTTTAAACAGTTACCTGTGGAAAGTAATAATACAATGGATAAATCACCACTGGATTAGTTGTGTTGAGTAATATCCTTGAGATATCAGGGATTAGAATTGAATAAGAGGAATATCAGTAGATCTTCTGCAGACATAGCATGAAATCCAGGCTAAGCAAATATTGTAGAAATACAAATGGCATTTGTTGTAATTCTTACTTTAATATTTATGCTCTTTGTTTTTTTTAGATCTGTGCAATCATACATCATTAAACATCTTCTGACCTTATGAAGGCCCTGTGAAGTATGTATTACTTTTTATTAAGAATAAAATGTGAATTATACAAACATAAAAGATCAGTTGCCATTTCAAGATAATCTTTAAACTACATAGTTAAAAAGAATGGACCAACGACTACCAACAATATCCATCACAATGACTATCAACAGCTTATTGCTGATTGGTTTCTATTTCTAATTGCATCTCCTTTACTTTTCCTCTCCTGCATCAGCCATTGTCGGCATTAAGCTTTTTATAGCCATTGGGTTGATTTACTAAAGGTAGCTATAGGCTGTTCACTTTGCAAGGGAAGTCACACTTTGCAATTTTACCCAGAGCTTACTGAATATTGTAAAAGTTCATTTTGCAAAGGATACCCAATTGTGCGCAAGAAAAAAAACAAAAAACAATGCTTTACTTGCATGATTGGATGATGGAAGTAAGCAGAGCTTCACCTCATTCACTAATCTCCCTTGCAAAAAGCATCTTCCATTTTAGGCTGGGTTCACAATTAAACACAGATGCAGCTGACAGCAGGTGTCTGATGCATCCCTGTTCTCTGATTCAGGGATGAATCAGGCCTACATTTTTGCTTGAATTCAGACCTGAAATGGAGTCAAAGACACACAGGACCTCTGTGCAATTCGCTCCACAGCCGCTCCAGAGATGTGTGAACCAGCTCCACAGAGAGCAAATCACAATCTCCTGTCATGCGAATTGGATGCAAGGAAAACCCACATCCACTTTGCACTAGTTTGAACTCAAACTTAAAGTGAATAATCTATTGGCCTTTAGTAAATCAAGCCCATTGTGTTGGATGCTGGTGCTCGTCATTGGAAGTCTATTCTTCCTATGCATGTGGTTTTGTGATTATCTTAATATGCCAAGTGACCTTTTTATGTTTGTGACTATTGCCCACATTTTATTCTTAATGTAGCGCTGGTAGATTTGCGATCTACCATATGTTAAGTAAATTTAGTAACTTGTTCGTTAGGAAGGTTTGGTTTGCTTCTGTTCCACCTTGGCTGACGTTGTGTGTGTTTCCAGACTGACCGGTGGGTGTCGCTGTTATCACTGGTCGGTTTTGGAAAGGCAACGCGTCGAAGCGTATGGATGCTCTTCTGTCCCGGAGACAACTCAGTGGAGGTGGTCCTCCGAGTTGCACTCTGGGCGAGGGTATTTATGGGACAGACGCCATATTGTGGGGTTCGTTTTTTACAGCCACCTGCTGGCCCTCCTGGCCGACAGGTATGCGTTAGAGAGCAATCTCGTGGGCCTCCGGAACGGCCCACGTCGCTACGGCGCAGGGGTGGGCCCAGAAGCTTGTCTGGGGCCTACCACAGCAGCCAAGGAATGGTCCTGAGCTGTCTATCCTGAGCGAAGAAGCTGGACAACTGAGGAGATCCCAGGGGAGGACCCATCATGGAAGGATCACGCAGCGTGCTGGTCTGGAGAGGGGCCTGGTGACTCGGTTGGAGGACGTATCCTAAAGTAACTATACAGCATAGTGTTGCTGGGATGGCTTAAAGGTTCAAGCACTGTGACTGACGTTCACTACAGAAAGACCGGTACATCCTGTGGCAGAGAATCGTACAGGTTTATCCCAACCAAGTCTGTGGCAGAGACTTTTGTTCGTGCTACGTACTGGCTGCTAGGCTAGTGAGAGAGGCCTATCCAGGCAAGCAAAGAGTGTGTCCCACGAGGGGAGCGCATTCTATTATAATATCCAAATTCTACCAGGACATTTGTCAAGAACCTTACAGGAAGATATTTGAGTTTCTTCAGCAATTTCCCTTCTGCCTCTTTCTTGCTACTTCCTTTGTAAATTGTTTAATAAAGCATTGAAAATGTACTCAAGTGTTGGTGCGTGTATCGTCCAGAGGTAAACTCAACGGAACCCTAGACCCGGTGCCGGTGAAACAGAGGGAAGGAGAGTGAAGGAAACAAGCCCGCTTAAACCAGCAGCTCCACCGAGAGTTATTGCTACATTAATAAACAGTAACACTTACTTTGTGAGCCCAGTGTGTTCTGTACTTTTCTGTTTTTAAGTGAAAGTTTTTGTGCTCAAAGTTCATCTTTAATGAACTATCTGAAAAACTTAATTTAGCTTTATTGCATGCAATGAAGAAATCTGATTACAAAGCACTTGGCATGCTAGTAATTTATTATTGACACAGAACAAGTGGTTTAAATCACTGAAAGTGGAAAAAGAACATTTCATAAAATATTGTTAAATGTGTGATTTGGTGATGTTCTGGTTGTTAAAAAGATATTATAGCGGTGCTTTGTTTGGTGTCGCACTTGGTCCCTGTACCATGTAATTTCATTGTGAGGCTCCCAAGAAACATTTTGTACACCACAGTCCACATCATCCATGATCCCATTTAATGAAATAGTAACAGATTAACATGAAAGAGATCCTCCTGCCAGAACATTATGCTGTATTATTGTAATAACTAGAAACCCCTGAACATATTTTCTTTCAAATAGTTTTTATTTGAACTTGCAAACAGACATGTACATTATACCATCAGCACATATAAGGTAGATATAAAATAAAGTAATATTACAAACTTCAACTTGTTTGAGGTTGACATCTATCTGCCTAGAATATTAATAACTCGACAGAAGGCTTATACTTTTAACAAAAAGAACATAACAAAAATGTGTACAATAAAAACAATAACAAAGAAGCACCAATCATACTAAAGAATACAGCCGCTAATCTGTGCCATGGGTGATCCCACCACCTACATCATGAAGTTACTTCAGGGGAGACCTGAAACCCACATGTGCCATTTGGCCTGAAAACTAGAAAAGGTTTGGGTGGTATACGCAAAGTACTTTTCATACGTATATTGCAATCATATCCTATGTATTACGTGTGAAAGATTTGGGGCATTAGTTCCAAATAGATGTAATTATGAGACAGGCAGTATTTAGGATATAGATGATCTGAAATTATACTGGGTGTCTATTATTCGTAAGGTTGAGAATAGTGAAGTGGGGGGAGGGAGAGATAAAAATACCCGTAACTGAGGAGATAAGGGAAAATACAGAGTTCCAAAAGCTTCGGAGACACATACACTCCTATAATATGTGGAGTGGCGCCACAACCTCTTCAGCATGAGGTGGACGATTCTGGGTAAATCCGGAAGAGTCTGTAAGGGGTAAGATAGCTTCTATGTAAGAGTTTCAAAGCTAGATCCCAATTATTTACACAATGGGAGTATTTAAATCCTGATTAGATATCATGTTGCCATTCAGACAAAGAGAAGAATAAACCAAAGTCTCTTTTCCAATTAAGCATGCTAGATGTCTTAATAATTTCCCCCTTGTGTCAGATGTCAGCATGTACCTCAATTGAGTAGTGGGGCATTTAGAATGGAAATGGCATAATTGTATAAACATATAGGAGGTATCTGAAGAGGGGTTTAAGAGGAGGTCTTTGTAAGTTGAAAAGTTGAATAAAGGAAAAGGTGGACCTGGCAAACTCAAACAAAGAAAAAAAAAGAGTCTCACTGTGGCACCATCCCATTAAATTCGAATGTCATACAATGTAAATTCCCCTAATGAAGGAAGGCCAGGATCCAAGCGGATACGAGTCTATTCCTCCACTGGGGAAGGGACTTTAAAAGTGTGAAACAAGTGAGAAAACAAATAATATATACAAACCACCCTCACTTATTAAAAACATTAGTTTTATTGTATCTTGTTAAAAGATATCATCTAGATTAAAATCAACAGTACAAAACATTCAGACAAGTGTACATAGGTATAGCAAGCATGTGGCGCTGTCACATTTCACTACATATGCTTCTTCAGGGTAACCACTGGTAGCTACAAAAGTAATAAGAAAAAAATCTTAAAATTTCAAATAACACACAAAATAAATACTGAAACAGATATGAAGAAACATAACACATATGTAATGATACATAAACTATATTAGCCAGGGGGGACCTCAGAAAAAAAAAAGGGGGAGGGAGGGAGAAATAAATGAGGAGGAGGAGGATGGGGGGGGGGGCAGGTGAGAAAAAAAAGAAGGGAAAAAGAGAACAGAAAACAAGGGCAGGGAAAGTATCCAAGGGGGGACAACAAATGAATAAGGGGCCAACAAACGAGTACCCCAGGGAGTATTGAAAAAGAAGCATAACTCAACTTACCCAAGTGAAGTGTCTTTAAACAATTAAAAAGACAAAATCCTATGCATAACACTCCATCCCAGGGTAGGTACTTGTAAAGTTGCCCAGAAGCCCCACACTTGCGGGTCAAGAAGGTGAGATTACATAGCTGAAAAATAAAGACACTAAACTTCCAATACATAACTTAAAAAAAGTAAATATTATAAACAAGCGCCACCTCCACAGTGGCAATACTAAAAATAATAAAAAACTCATAAGCAACTCAAAGCTACAAAGGCTCCCTGTATATTTACATACCTCAAACACTTTATATCCAGTGACACCATTCCAAAAGATGGATAGTTAAAAAGAGTCCTGAGAAGAAAAGGCAGGGATGGACATCCAAGACAAATGTGTGGCTGAACCCACTATACTATAGGAAGACAATAAGACACCCATATCAATGAGAGACATAGAGAGCATTACCAACAATTACCAGTCTAAAAAGTGAGTTAGCTTTCCACATACCTTCAAACGTCTGCCATACACTGGAAAAGATAAGCATCCATCCTGCTATATAATTACCCCCATCAATTAGGGCAAACACCTGAGGCCCCTGAGTCCCCCATGCCCTGCTGGATAAGGCTCCACATAGATAGACATGCACACCAACAGCAGGACGCCCTGCATATCCAGCAGTATTAAAACACCATTATCCTCTGATTACTCAGAAGTAGATCACCGGCGCCATTTTGGAACACCCATGAGTTAGAAAACTTATGGGCGCCATCTTGGAACACCTATTTCCTGTATAAAAACAGGAAGTCATTGTGGGCACCATGATGGAATACCCACAACCACGAAAAGGGGAGAAAATAGTCATATTGGTGCACTCAATACACATATTAATAACAAAACATATACGTGTAAGAAATATTCTCAAAAGCCATGAATCAGCAAGCAGATTGTTGACTAGAGAGAGGTACTCGCAGCAGAAGACGACAAATGTTAAACAAATGATGTAAATACATCATTGGCTATAAAGCCCTGCCAATATTGCAGAGTACTTAATGCCGGTTGTCACAGGAAATGCATCCAATATCAAAATCCCAGCCTTCCTTCATTCATTAAAGGAAGGAATCAAGTATTCATGTATTTGCAGCGGAATATCTTTATGGCCCATTGCTGATTCCACATTGGTGGTAACGGTTAAGGCTGCCCAGGCCTGCAGGGTGGCATCTATAGAGGGGAAGGGTGAATATCGCAAAGGGTATTGTGTGAGCTTGGCTAACAGCAAAGAGGGTAGATCTCCATACTGAACCACTGCTCTTTTAATTGCAACCCAGAGTTTATCAGTTTGCTGTCCTTCTGAACAATCTCTCTACCGTATCAAAGAAAGATGAGGGCAAGAAGATTGGTATAGTTCTAAATAAGTATATGAGTTTTGGCAGTAGCATTTTTAAGGCTGACACTTGTCCCAACCACATTGGTTCATATTTAGCTATCTGGGCTATTCGCTTTTAATTAAAGTGGCTAAGGTAGGTAATGCCAAAACTATCCCTGAATATTGCAAACTCTTAGTTGCCCATTTGATAAAGGAAATATTGTTGTAGGAACATATTTTAAAGGGAAGTGTACTTCAAGTAAAAATCGTAGGCCTCATGCACACTGGTTTATTGTAAACAATTTGGCCGGATAGGAGAAAAATCAGCGTTAAAAACTCACCACAAGCTGCATTTTTTTCAACCAGTTTAGGTGAGTTTAGCAGCATTTGGTGTTTGGTCACTTATTTCATTGGCCAGAACTTTAATTTATTCTGACTATTGAAAGGAATAAATGCTTAATGTGCCGAGTGTTTAGGCATCGTGTTTAGCAGTGTTTGGTGTTTCTGCATTCAGGAGAGGAGCATTTCACTGCCTCTAAACTCTGCTGCTCTCAAACTCTGGACACACAGGCTTTTACTGAGTTGAGTTTAGGGGCTATGGCACAAAATGCCAAAAGCACCTAAACGTGAGTTTAGGAACTGCAGTGTGCATTATTCCTTAGACAAGTGGATGCCCCATTTTGTCAAAGGAATAGTGATTATATGAACAACAAACAGGTCGAGGAGAATGAGCCTTACTGGTGCCTTACGCTAATTTAATAATACCTTTATTAACTTGGCTCATGTACAGCTACTAAAGTAACTGGAAAGGGACTGACCTCTATCTGGAAATTGAGCTTTGAGGGTGCAGTAGGTGGATATAAGTAAGCTTTGATCAAGCTTGGGCAAAGCCAACTCGCTGCGAATAATGTTTTGGCACATGAGAAGCTTTTCAGAAGTTCCTATAAAATAACAAATGTTCACTATTTAAATAAAGGTTCACTTTAAGTTGGGAGGCTCAGTGATTGCAGTAAAATATGAAGCTTCCTTTAGTGGTATATCTACAAATCTCTATATTTAACACAGTAATGAAAATGTTGAAGATCAACAGTCCTTGAGAAAGGGGCCTTTGTCATTTGTGTCTCATTAGGGAAGTCCCCTCTTAGACAGCTGTCATCAGAACAAGTGTCCCTATTAGAAGATATTCCTGATCTGGTGGAAAATTTTGCATTTTCTAATTTTTATTTCCATTGACATTGGTTCTCAGGACAAATTTATAGAAAAATAATCTCTAACTGGGAGACCATAAAACATGGGTTCTATCCCTTCACCATTTTAGCCAAATCTAAAAAAAAGTTTTACCTTCTTGTGTACTTCAAATAATCATTTTTAAAAGTATATTTTTTAAATACTATAAAAAAATAATTTAAAAAAATCCCAAACTCCACTTCACCTCTGATCAATAAACATATAGGGGGCTATTTACTAAAGGCAAATCCACTTTGCACTACAAGTGCACTTGGAAGTGTAGTCACTGTAGATCTGAGGGGGGCATGCAAGGAAAAAATAAAAAACAGCATTTTAGCTTGCACATGATTGGATGATAAAATCAGCAGAGTTTCTCCTCATTTAAGCTCTACCCCTCTGATTTAAAGCGACTGCACTTCCAAGTGCATTTGTAGTGCAAAGTAGATTTGCTTTTCGTAAATAACCCCATAGTGTCCAACTGAATATTCACAATTAACAGTGTCCATAATCATCTTCTACACCATCATGCTGATAAAAAGAGCTTGCTGCTTTCTCTCATCCACTTCTCCTTATATGAAGCTACTCCTCTGTGTCTGGTGCATGAATCACCAAAGTGTGCCCCCCTCTGATGTCTGCACACTCACCAAACTCTGTAGACATGGAAACTATTGCGGCTTCATGCACACTGGCTTAAAAAATGTTGCTTCTACAGGAGGTTTTGTGTTCTGCCTGTAGAAGCTACTAAATGTTATCCTATGTGTCCATGCACATTAGGACGTTTACAGGCATATTTTGAGCTCAACGAGGTAGGGAAAAGAACCCTTCTGGTTGGCCTTTCTGATTGGAGCTCACTTGCAGGTAAAACTCTCCTAAACTCGTCAAGACTTTGTACAAAAAATGCTCTATATGAGCGTTTTTACTCCCAAGAGAACAGATGTTTTTTTTACGCTCAGTGTGCATGGAGTCTAAGAGTCATAAGCACTTGTGTTCAGATGCCTCTGGTACATATGGACATCCTGGATATGCACTCCTCTGGTCCTCTCCTCCTTCAACGCTCCTCCAGTGCAGTATCAGAGTCCTATTGTTGATATTTCTCCCTCATATGAAAGGACAGACAAGGGGAATTCACATAGCATAAATCCACTTTATTAAAATACACACACAAATTGGTTGCACTCACCTAAGAGGTATAATGGATAGATAAATCTGCCAAACCCCTGACATGGGGTTCTATCCCTTCACCATTTTAGCTTTGCCGTATTGTGTACTTCAGATCATAATTTCAAAAGTATATATATTTACATACTTTAAAAAGAAACAATTTTTAAAAGCATAAACAGTATTTAAATAATTTACATACACTATCACTATCGCAAACACTTATGGATAAACTGATCAGAGGTTTTGTGTATCTTAAAAGCTATAATATGACCATAGATTTAATTTATTGAAGAGAACTTGAATTGTCTAGTTCTTCAATTTACCAAAAGGGCCTATTCATTTGGCAACATCAAATCCCCATATTTTGACTTTATTGTTGTTCCTGGTGAGATTTATGAGAGGGCACACACTGACGGATTCAGTGTAGGAGTTAATGGGTTTCATGGCATCAAAGAGAACTTCTGTAGTGCAGAATGAAAAATGCATAAAAGCACTTAGGAAGAGTTCAGCTCCATAGCGGTGCATTTCATGGATCACCCAAAACAGATGTTTGAAATAAGATACCATTTTGTCTTGGTCTTGTGAATTTTCCACTTAAAAAAAAAATGTTCAACTTAATCTATCAACATGGAGGCTTTCTGCTTTACCTAGTAATCCTGTTATTTAATAAGAATATTTAATGTGACTCATTTTAAAATACAATGACAGCAGTCTTTACAGTGTGTGTATAAAGCATGATATTGTTATATATAGGAATTACAGATCTGTAAATGTTTGCAGTTTCTATAGCTTGTGTTGATAGAGGATACTTGTGTGCTAAAGTAAAAAATGAAATGTACTTGTCAAAATATATGAACTAAGAGTTGCCTGTAACCCATTACTATCAGTCAGTTTCCATTTGGCATTTTAACAGGTGAGAAAGTTAAAGGACAAGATCCCTTTCATTGACATTACACTATAAAACCCTCCTTAGTGCTCCCAAGGACCCAATATACAATTGGGTCCATGTCATTCTCTGATGACTTCTACATAGAAAGGTCACTTGTATTTAAAGACAACTTAAAAGCACATAAAAGCCCATAAAAATCAGGCATTTTTAAATGCTTACTTGCAGCATTTTTCTTTTTCTTTCTTTTTTTTTTTTTTTTTTTTTTTTTTTTTACAAAAATTAATAATTAACTTACAATGTGCCTTTGAACCTGCTAGCAAATTCAACTTCTTCAGGAACAGTCAATTTCCATAGTATAGTCCCTCTTTTTTCCACATAATAGCCCTCTCTTCATCTGGGAGTGTATATTATTGTTGGCCCAGCTCTTCCTGCCCTTCTTCTAACCCCCTATGTAACATTTTATGTAGCAGCAATGGGAATACTAGAGAGTCAATTGTGTCATAGCTCTGAGTCTGCTGGGGCTGATTATTTCATATCTGAGATGTTGGTGCCCAGTAGCAGTCTCAGTGCTTTTGGATGTCTATACGAGGGAGGCTTTTGCAGGCAAATAACATGCCTGCAATTCATTGAATGTACTTACAATCTCTTGTTTAAATGCATGGTCTGGTGACAGGGTCTTGTTAAGGTAAATTCAAGATGATCCTGTCATTTTCTACTTTTTCTCTTCCCCACCTACTCTGCTTTCCCACTCACTGATACTTATGATACTTGGGAAGTATTTTCCTAAAGGTAAAGCAATATAGTTAATGCTATCCATGTGCTTCTTTGAGGCTAGTTTCAAACTACTGCATTTGCAGGCTGGATGGTAAGTTCAGCTGGGATTTCTTTCTCTGTTGTTTGACATGCGTCACCCTTCCATGTGCTCCTTGCTGTTAAGACCAGTTATAAGTTGGGGCAGTTGCCGTTTGTAGTGATGGGAATGTGCAGATAATTGTAAATGGCACCTCCACACATTTACTAATGCATGCTTTTTTTATGTGCGCCAAACTGCCTACTGCCACAACACTATGTCCATCATTGTGGAGCATTTTTAAAAAAGGGTCAGGGACTTTGTTTCTGCATTTCTCGCGCATAGGAAAGCCTATTGAAATTAATGGGCTGCTCTACATGCGATGTGCAGAAGCAAACATGCTCTCTGTGGCACCTGTTGGTTTGAATCTAGCCTAAAAAATAAATCTGAAAGTACCCTGCAAAAAAAGAGGAGGAATGTTAACCTTTATGGCAGGTGGTGTGTTACAATTTCACTCTTTTGAAAAACCCTGGGCGCTGCTACTATAAACTTCCAGGTGGGTCAAATATCCAATTTCCAGGTCAATGTCCTCACTGTGGTTTTTCCTGCCAACACATAAGTCACTACATAACACTGTAGAGACATAGGGAGGATCCAAAATGGTCAGCAATGGACAGTAGGGGGGATTTAATAAAACTGGTGCATACAGAATGTGGTGCAGCTGTGCATAGTAACCAATAAGCTTCTAACTTCTTCTTGTGCACTTAAGCTTAGACAATAAAACATAAAAGTTTATTGGTTACTATGCACAACTGCGCCAGATTCTGTGTGCACCTATTTTAGAAATCTGCCTCCCGTGTCTAAGCAAAGGTGGGATCACTAACCTTCAAGTGATCGCTTGTAGTGCCTGCTGTTAGGATTTTAACCTAGATTAATAGGTATAGCTTACTAATAGGTTCACCTATTAATAAATATATGTATGTATGTGTATGTGTATATATATATATATGCAGTGTGTGTGTATATATATATATATATATATATATACATATATATATATATATATATATATACATACATATATTTATTAATAGGTGAACCTATTAGTAGGCTATAATATAATATATATAATATGCAGTGTGTGTGTATATATATATATATATATATATATATATATATATATATAAAAGATAATGATAAAAAATAGTATCCCTTTTCACAACACTGTATTTTTATATTTGATTATCTGAATTAAAACCCAAGAGTAGAGTAAAAGGTTTGCAGTATTAAATTACACTAGTGTGCAAATGCAGCTATATGATAACTGCGTCTGCGCCACTAGATATAATTTTAATCCATAATTGTACCTTGTTCACCCAGACACAGAGGTTAAATGTCTTCCTATTGCCAGACTTGGTGATCAACTGCCCTCCCCACCTTCTGTGGCTATGTCCACCCGGGAAACAGAGGTCTGTTTCAAAATGATTTAGATGGGTCAATTGCTTGATAAGGAAGTTCATTAGAATCATTCTAATCAAGATTTCAGACTGTCTCCGTAAGACAGAAATCATTAGCGTGGGGTTGCTAATGAGGATTAAAGGTGCTATAGCAGACATTTAGCAATGATGAAAGTAGATTCTACTTAAAACACAGGCTAATCTTCTTCTTGAGGATCATGGCCTGCTGGAAAGAGGTGAAACAGCTGTACGCAACGGCTTTAAAATTGCTTAGCAACACATTATGTCTACTTATACAAAATTGTGATGAATAATTGGAAAATTGTGCTAAGAATTTAAATCTGCCACATAGAATTACTCATGGTGTAATTTTTATAAACAACCCTTTCGCAGCACAATATGATTCCGTGAGGTGTAATTTTCAGAAAGTATTTAGGATGTCTTTCCCTGTGGGTAGGGCAGCCCATTGACATAAATGGGCTGACCAACCTGCAGAGCGCAGCTTGCACCCCACAAAAGTGTGAACTGGGACTAACAGTCAGACACATGTGGAAGAGTTTAAAAAAGAGAAACTGTGCATAGTCATCTGTCCATCTAAGCCATAGCTCAACATGTTTGAACAAGATCTAAAAGGTTTGTTACAAGGATGGCACTGGAGTATCCATTATTCAGTTCTAGGTAGACAGGGCAGTGAATGCATTTTATACTGAAGTGTGTACACATAAATATACCGTTTTCCAGGATATTGGATGCTTTCCAGTTCCATGTACATTTAATGTGTTAATTCTGTCTTGGTAATTTTCAGAAACTGGTAAGTTAAAGCAGTGGTGGAAATTTTGTTGATTAAAAATGCATAATGTCACTCAGTGCTAAAAATTATAACTGTGTTTCTTCATTCTTTCATATATAAATTTGAATTTCAAATAGATCCTTTTGAAGGACACAGCTTAGGTCTGACAGCAAGTTTTGAAAATATCTGCATGTTTTGAGAGTATCTGTGTGTATTGTTTTAGTTTTCTTCCAAAAAAAAAAAAAGAAAACTTTTTTACAACCAAACCACCAGGAAACTGACTACAGTAGACTGGCATCACTTAAAAAGCTCCCTACTATTAAGTATTTTCCACCAAATACATTTTTTTTTTTGCATCAAGTTGAAGTGACTGTAAAGTTTTGTTTAAAAAAAAATGAAACAACAAACTTTATACTTACCTGCTCTGTGCAGTGGTTTTGCACAGAGTGGCCCAGATCCTCCTCTCCTCGGGTCCCTCTTCTGTGCTCCTGGCCCCTTTTTCCTGTTGAGTGCCTGAGCCGGGTCACAGCTCCCTGTGCCCATTCAGACACGGAGCTACAACCCAGCCCCACCCACTCTTTTTCCTGATTGGCTGACTGACTTTGACAGCAGTGGGAGCCAATCGCGCTGCGCTGCTGTCTTAGCCAATGAGGAGGGAAGTCCTGGGCAGCTGAGAAACTTCTGCAACATCGCTAGATAAAGATGGGTTTAGGTAAATATTAGAGGGGCTGAAGGCGGTTGCTGCACACAGAAGGTTTCTTTATCTTTTTTTTTCTTTCAAATATTTTTATTAAAGTTGGAGTCATGACAATAGAACCAGTCAAGGATTACAACATATAAGAGCGATTGCTCACAGTATAAGATGATGTATCAAATATGTTTAACGGGGTACTTGAAATATACACAAACATGACATGGTGACATCTCGATGAACTGATGTGATCAAAAAGTAACTTGGTAGGTCAGGCAGTTGGGTCAGGAGTTTAAGAAGATTTAAGTTGAAGCAATAACTAGGAAAAATGACAGACCTCGCCTGTTATATTTATTGTAGTTCCCATAATACGGTGGAGGTGAGCCAAAAATAGCGACAGGAAGAATTAATGGGAAGACGTGCAACATCGCATCTAATCAAAACTTTTAAAATCTGTCATGTCATCAGTGTAACTCTTGTCTCTATTCTTGAGTCCCCTGAACTCTAACTCCTGGATCCAACTTAGTTAGGGTTCTAGACCCTGCGTGACTCTCTGATAAACTTCAGTATGTGCAATTCTGAAGTTGGGTAATCAAAACAATGGTCTATCAATGGTCTATCAAAGGAGGGCGATATGGAGCAGTATACATTCAAAGTAAGGAGATCATTCCTGAGTGATACCTTGCCCAATATGAATAGTTGGGGCTAGGTGGTCCCTTAAGCAGTGGGTCCCCTCTTGTGCATCTCGCACAACTATTTATTAAATGTCCTATACCCACGACAAAATCCTTAGAGCTATAGAGAAACAAAACGAGTGGTAGGTGAGAGAGAAAGGAAAGACAAAGATTAGAGAAAGAACATAGAATAAAAGTTGTAGATGCCCTGTCGAGGCGCTTGGGTGGGCTCGAAAGCCCTACTAGGGAATCAAGGGGATGTGTAGTCAGTCCACGGTTCCCAAATGGCCTCAAACCTTCGTGTTGTATCCTGTAGGATATCTTCTCCTGGGCCATGACCTACGAAATTTTATTTTTCGTCAGAGAGGAGACAAAGGGTCATTTCCATGCTCTGGCTATGGTCAGTTTTGCCCCCAAGAATATGAAGTGGATCAGTTGCCTCGTGTTCTTAGATGCCTTTTCTATTAGAAAGTTCAATAAAGCTATGTGAGGAGATTTGGTGACTTGTATACCTGTAACCTTTTATACCATGCAAAAGATTTTGTTCCAAGGGGTTCTTCTCTTGGGAAAATCCCACCAAATGTGGAGCCTATGTTGAAACAATCTCTGAAACAGAGGGGGGAGGCTGATGGGTAGAATTGATATTGAAGGCTTGGGATTTGCACATATTGCCTCACAGTCACAATCATTTGCAAAAAGGGCGCATTTGTGGGTATGAGAGCCACACTGTACTGGGTGGATGTCTGGGTGGGTCCTGAGAGCAATGGCCAGGGTTTCAACCACCATTGCAAATATCAGGGGTGATGAAGGGGATCCCTATCTTGTGCCTTTCAGTATTAGAAAAGGTTCTGAATAGAAGCCTTGAGTCACACTCTGGCTTTGGGGGATGAATAAAGAGTGCTGAGAATGTTAATAAATTGGTGTTCCACCCCCCATTGCTGCAGGATAGAGAAGAGGTAAGGCCATTAGACTGTCAAATGCTTTCTGTAGGTCAATGGATAGAAGGAAGCCCTCTTGTGGTTGCCCTTTTACCCCAGCCTGACTACAATAGTGAGATGATGTTGATCGCCCTTCTGATCTGGTCTGGTCCCTGTCTACCTGGAGTAAATCCTACCTGGTCCTTGTGTATGTATAGGTTGAGAAATGAGGACAGCTGGTCGGCTAGGATCTTGGTCAGGATTTTCAGATCGTTTTTAATCAGGGAGATAGGGCGATAATTGCTGACCTCACTCGGGTCTTTCCCTGGTTTTGGGATAACTGTCATATAAGCTGAATTCAGTGAGCACTCTAAGATTGCATCCTTCTGCAGGGAATTAAATAAGAGCACTAGATAAGGAGAGAGGGTGGTCAAAAAGGTTTTATAATAAGGAATAGAAAAGCCGTCTGGGTCTGGGGTGGAGCCCTGTTTTAGGTACTTGATAACTAGGGAGACCTCTTCGGCCGATATCAGAGCTTCTAGGCTAGTGCGGTGGCGATCTTCCAATGTGGGAATGGGTAGTGAGTCAAGAAAGAAGTCAACCTGATGTTGATCAGCTGTGACCCCCCCACTGTATAATTGCTTATAGAAGTCATGGAAGGCTCCCATTATTTTCTGTGGGTTGTGTGATGTCATGCCCCCCCGAGAGACCTATTGCTGGGGGTGCCTACATCCGCACTTTGGGGGTCAAACTCGCCGCCAGCATCAAGCCCAGTCTGTCTCTTTGTTGGTAAAAGTGGGCCCCGTTCCATCTTAAGCTTTTCTCTGCTTTAGAAGTCAGAGCCAGGTTCAAAGCAGTTCTAGCTGCATCCAGTTTGGCTATGGGAGTGGACTTAGGGTCATGTTTGTGTTGTTTGCTAAGGCTCAGGCGCTCTATGTCAGCCCTGTGGGCTCGGTGGATTTGGGATGATATCTATATTAATTTTCCTCGGATGGTGGCTTTGTGAGCCGCCCGAAGGGTAGCTGGTGAAACATCTTCTACATCCTTAGTGTGGAAGTAATGAATGGTGCCTCTTTCTACTTTGGTAGTTCTCACAGGGTCACTGAGGATGGACTTTTTAAGTCTCCAGTGACTGATCCCTATTTGTCCCTGAGGCCTTTTAATAACTAAAAAGACCAATGAGTGGTCAGACCTTACCGTGTCCCTTATGAAAGACCTACAAGCCAAGGATATGAGGTTAGTTGATAAGAGGATATGGTCGATCCTGGCGAAAGACTGGTGTGGGTGGGAGAAGTGTGTGAAATCCCATTTGGAAGGGTTGAGTTCCCTCCAAATGTCGACCAACCTATGTTTGAAATGTTTGAAAATTAGCTTAGCCATGCGGAGGCTTTATTTAATGGGTCTGGTAGTTTGTGCTCCCGGGGACCATTTTTTGTCTAGTCCAGGGTCAAAGGCAACATTGGAGTCCCCCCCCGTATATTAAAGTACCTTCAATTAATGGTCCCAGAGTCTGGAACATAGAGTTGAAGAATGTAGCCTGCCCCTGGTTGGGTGCATAATAGGAGATAATAGAGAAAAGCTGATCGTCCAAAACTCCTTTAACAATGAGAAACCTGCCCTCTGGATCCTTATACTCAGATTGTGTGTGAATTTGCATCTTTTAGAAAAGAAGATTGCCAGCCCCTTTGATTTATCCTTAGCGTTTGCCAAGAAGAAGTTGGGAAAATTGGGGTAGATGATCTTAGTGTTGTATAGTTTTGGGAAATGTGTTTCTTCAAGCAATATACCATCAATCTTCTGACTGTAGTAATATTGAAAGATTTTTCAGCGTTTGATTGGTGAGTTTAGTGGAAGAGTTGTCAGTACTAGCTATGGAAAGAGAGGGAGAAGGTCTTGTGTGATGTGGAGTCACTTACCTCCAGTTCCCAAATGTAGTCAGTGGAGGAAAAGCCCAGGGGGTCTAGGATTCTTTCAGTCAGCATACTTAGGCATGAAGTCTTGGCAGGACATCTAGAAAAAGAGAAAAAAAAATAGAAAAGAGAGAAAGGAAGGAAGTCAGAAAAGAAGAGGAGAAGAGGTAACCAGAGGAATGGGGGGGGGGGCATGTCCCACTGTACCCTCGAGTAGACACGTGTTGTCTCCCTCTGCCTGAGAGGGAGATATCCTGGCCAGGAGAGAAGAAATATCCATGTCTCTGGGTCAGGTGGAGGTGCATGTGTGCTGCTCCGGCTGCAGCGCCCCAACATATGAGGAACAGCGTAAAAACATTAATAATAATTAACAGCACAACCAATATTTAAAACCATTTCAAAAACAGCATGGGGGATTCTGGCAGGGAGGTGGTGTTTAGAGCAGGAGCAATAGGAAGGGAGAGGAGAAGGGAGGAAAAATAAAGATGGAGTAAAGTGGCATAAGCAACGTATGAAGTGTGCCATCTACTGAATGCTGGTTGAATAGTGCGGAGTGAGGAGTTTTGAGAGTTAGATGGGTAACCACCCTAAGAAGGTGATGAAGGTAGTGGTTCTAATCCCATCACAAAGTCTGAGAGGGTAGAGATGCCAAGAGTTTGTCCAGGAGGAAGTTTAGCTGAGAATTGTCACACGGTTAAGATGAATTTCGTCAATTTTGACAGCTTTAGAAGGTTAGACGTGTAGAAGGAGGGGATCAGTGTGGAGTGATTGTCAGTCCTGGAAAGGGAGCAGGGGTGAGTACCTTTGAGGAGTCAAGTCAGGGTTTGGTAAGGAGATCAAGTCCTAAACAAAGTTAGGAGCATCCAGTTTGGAGCCTTCTCTAAGTCCTGTCGACATCAGGGGGGTTTGGAGTCCTTGGACCTCTTAGTTTTCAGTTCCTGCCAAAGAGGGGCAATCGGGCTTGTTGGAAGTTGATGTTTTGCTGCTCCAGCAGCAAGCCCTGGCAGTGAGGATGTAGGTGCTTGTGAGTTGAGGCCCAGGTGGAGAAGTAGTTTTTCTCCTTCCAAGAATTTGGAGAACGTATAGGACTTGTTTTTGTGTGTAAACTTGAGGTTTCAGTGACCTTCGCTTCTGGATGGTGGATGACGATAAGTCTGCAAATATCTGGATAGGATGGTCTTGAAACGTTAGCTGGGGTGCAGTGCAAGCCTGGTTGCATAACCTATTCCTTGACCACAAAAAAGTGAGGTTTCACCACTATATCCCTTGGTGGACCATCTGATCTAGGTGGCCCCAGAGCTCTGTGAGCATGGTTCAGTTCTAATATGTGTAATAAAATGTGTAGCGTTAGTGATGTATATTAATTGCAGAAGCCTGACCAAAGTGTCAGTCTGGAGGCTGCATGATCTGCAAATACAGTGATGTATCACTCGTGAAGAGGAGTGCAAATGATAAATATAATTTTAAAAAAGTGAGTGTATAAATACAGGTGAGAGAACCAAATGCGATTCAGTGGCCACAAGAAACATTATATATACACCGATGAAACAAAATATAAATGTGAAGTGAATAATCCAGTGCTAAAAGGTAATCAGTGTCCACACTGTATGCAATTTATGTAATGCATGAAAAGCGAATCTCTATACTAAATATAAACCATGTAGGCATACTCTAGAATATAAAGTTCATACTGCAGACACAATTAATGCATATAATCAGGAGTGTACCACTGAAGGTGAATAATAAACAATACCAGTACACCACACACAGGTAAATGAAACTATGTGAGTCCATGGAATTATAGCGCCATATCTGACATGCAGAGTGATGCAAGAAAGTGATGTTTTCTATTTCGAGCAAATTTCTGACGATCTTTTAAATATTCACACACGATCAGCAGTTGTAGCAACACCTGGGACAGTGCCTCCACCTTCTGGGGATAGGGGGCATAGGGTACTCTTATCCTCAATGGTGGACCCACACGCCACCAGCGGTGAATCGATCAGGCATAAACAGGGATGCAGTTAGCATGAATTAAGCTCCAAGGGCAAGGTGCTCAGTCTTCTCCTTTGTTGACCAATGGGAAATCCAAGACACAGCTCACCGGCCACAATCCTCCAAATAATGTTGGTAATTTAAGGTGTAAGAAGGATAAAAAACCTCCACATAGTGTAAATCCAAAATGATGGAATTTATTATAATAAAAAGTCCAACATCCAGACAGATGAGTACTATATAAAATGGTTCAAATGAACAAGTAAAAATGGCTTGGCAAACGTAATAACCCTACGCGTTTCGTCTGCAATGACTTCAACTGGGGTGTACGCATGCCGGCCACCACTGCGCTTATATATACAAACTATAATTGCTAAATTGCAAACCTGTATGGCCATCATGGAATCTGACTTCCGGTAACGGACAGTGTGCGTTCAAAGCCTTGTGGCGTAATGTCATAGAGGACAAATGAGTGGAGTAAGTGCCGGTGCGGAAATAAAAAAAACAAAAGAAACCCAGGCCTCGGTTTCAACAGCCAGTCCGCGTCAGGCGCGCCAGCACGTGATACCGACGTCACACATACAGCACATAGGACAGCCAGGCTGTGAAGTGTAGGTAGTCTCCCGGTAACCGGTCAGCTTTTTTCTTTTGCGGTTACCGGGAGACTACCTACACTGCACAGCCTGGCTCTAAACTTTCTGAGGTGTTAGCCTCTGTGAGCCTTCAGTTTGTTTCTTCGTACAAAGCCTCAACAGACTGCTTAACCACATGAATGCTGGTCTACATCACCAGTACCTGTGTTTTTTTCTAGTGCTGTTTTAGTGTTCACCTCTCTCCGGACATATCCAGATAATTTTGCTTACCAGCGATATATCATGTTACTTCCTCTGTGTTTGATGAGTGCATGATTTTTATGCTCCTGAAGAAGCATACCCTTACGCGCAACATGTTGAGCGAATAAATGAATATTTTGTGCCTGGATCCACATCATGACCCACAGCTTCCTTTACTTACATCCCTATTTGGATATTACTACAGGAATTCCAATTACTGCTCTTTTGAATGTATCATTGTATTTTTCTATCTTATTAAGTGGTATCAGAGTTTATGTGTGGGGTATACAATACCAATTTCATGAATTTTATATGCATTTATATGTAACAATTTTTCACTTAATTATTTTGTATCCAATAAACCAATTTAATCTTTTAGTCTTCATATGTCCAAGTTTGAATAGTAGGTGTTATGAAATAAGAAGATCACGTAGTAATCCATATTTGTGTACTAATAAACAACTTAGGTATAAGTTTTGTAAAAATTGGTAATCTTCTGATAGACATAAGATAAGAAGATGTGATGGTGCAAAATAATAGTGCAATAATTTTGAGAAATGCACTAGCAGCCAAGCCATAAGACTAATAGTGTGAAAAAACAATATAATTGAAACTGACACAAATTATTATTACCTTAGTATAGCATGTGCTCCCGTGTGACATAGCTGGTGCTTAGTGGCCATAGACTTTCCCGCTCAGCAGGGACCCCTGTATTCCATATGCGGGGAGTAAAAATACTCCAGTGTGGCCAATAGGTATATGCCAACATCACGCGGGTGGCTAATTTGGAGGAAAAGGCACCCGCATCTGAGCAATATGACCGCTCGGCATATGGCGCCAACATTCCCCCATCAAGAGCCATCTTGATGGGTAATCAGCATAAGCGTCATGACGTCAGGACTGATGTCATATGTAAAACACTGAATGCGTGGCATCAATGCACAATTGGAGCATCTGCCCGATCGCCTGCATCACAAGGGTGGAGGGGGAAGGGGCGGGCTCCAAGTACGCATCGCAGCTCCCGGGAAAAAGACCCCCAGCCAGTACCCAACAGCCCAATCCACCAGCACAACACCCCTACAGACATCAAGAAGGAGCATAACTATCTGGGAGACATAACAGAGTATTTTTGGTCAGTCTCCTAAACCCCTCTATAGTAAAAACTAATGGGCCAGAAATCACAAGAGAGATATATATAGTAATGACTATAATATTTAGGCTGTTAGTGGACAATACCAAGAATTAGAAATACATATTGTAGTCAGGAACGCATACTTCCATCCCTAATACATATATGAAAAAAGGGGGGGATTTGGGACTTTATATGAGGCCAGGGCATCCACCGTAGAATGCCTCCATCCGTATTGGGTTGGCATGGAAAAGGGGGTTTGAATTGAGAGGAAATCTCTGCAAATTAAGGGAATCTCTTGGGGACCCCCAGGTCACCAGAGCTAGTTTCACCATTGAAAGATTTCCCCTCTATTCCCCAAAACATGGGGTTTTCTTTACATTTCACCTCAATGATTATGGTACACAGGACATATAGAGGGGGTGACTTTCTCTAAAAGTGCACAGACATAAAAAAAAAACCTGACAATTGTTCTAAACCATTTCCCCTGTATCCAAAACCAAAAAAATTGCCTTAAGTTATACTTTAAGGCCTCATCCCAGGTAGCAAGTATAACTTGCCACAAATTTGTGGCAGTGTTGAATTAAAGTTTTCTTAACTTGCTGCACATTTTCACTGGCAAGTTGTACACTTGCAAAGCACTTGAAGCACAGGTTCTAGGTGCCACTTTTCCAATTTGTAGCAAGTTTGCTTGGCAAGTCTCTAGCAGGAGCAAAGTTGCATTTGTGAGTCTACAGCAAGAGCTCTACAAGTCTACAGCATGAAAATTCAGCCACAGTGACCCCTGTGGTGGGATGACTATTGCACAACATAATTGAACCAGAACTTGCCGTAGACTTGCAAAATGTTTGCAAAGAAAGTTGATCTGGAGTCATGCAATGCGGACTTGCTGCAATTGTGCAACAAACTTGTGAAGCCTGGCAAGTCTAGCAAAAGCTTAGCAAGTCATTTTCAAACTGGCAGCACAATTGCTTTCTATCTGGGGTGTACCACAGAGAGTGGTAGCAAAAAAAAATGTTTGGCGTAAAAATGTGGGTGCTTTCTGTGCCTGGGGTGCCACAGATGGGAAATACAGCTTGCCATACTAATGAATGGCAATACATGGCCAAACTCTTTAAATGTCAATATATTTTTTGCATCAGCATTATGGTGCATCAGTGTATGGTGTAGTTTCTTAGTGAAAAACTTTTGCATTTGAGAAATATGTCATAGCCGTGCATTGGTAAAAGTCAATGTAAACAATCTTCAGCACTTACAAGAGTGCAGCTGGGTACAGACGTTTATTCAGATAACATGGATAACTTGCTACAAATTTGTGTCAGTGTTGTAAATTTGCATGGCAAGTCTCCAGCAAGAGCAAAGTTGCAGTGATGAGTCTACAACAAGAGCTCTGCAGGTCACAGTGTCCCCTGTGGTGGGATGACTATTGCACAACATAACAACATTAAGCGCTGCGCAAACTGTTGGAGCTATATAAATCCTGTATAATAATAATAATAATAATAACTGAACCAGAGTTTGCAGCAGACTTGCAGAATGTTTGCAAAGAAATTTTATCTGGAGTCATGCAATGCAGATTTGCTGCAAATGCGCAATCAACTTGTGAAGCCTAGCAAGTAAGAATGAGCTCAGGCATATTCGCAACCGCATGTGCAGAGCCCGCCAGGAAGTCGGCACTGCGGAGCACGTATCAGAAGCAGTGAGACATTTTCCCAATCCGCGGCTGCAGAGATTGGGAAATGTCTTACTGCCTGTAAATAGCGCTGTGCAGTGCCATCTTCTTGACAGGCTCTGCATGTGCGATTGGGAACACGCCTGAGCTCATCCTTACTGGCAAGTCTAGCAATAGCTTAGCAAGTCATTTTCAAACTTGCAGTTCAATTGCTTACTATCTGGGTACTTGTATGGCTGTATGTGGCACCCGTGGCTCCCCTGATGTGAGAAAATGCCCACATTTTTACTACCAGCATTTTTTATGCCTCTCTCTGTCCATATGTCCATATTAACGAGGCTGAAGAGGTAGACATGAGCAAATTAAAAAAAAAAAAATGATCAAAAAGCGCATATATATATATATATATATATATATATATATATATATATATATATATATATATATATATATATATATATATAATTTGCCTCACAATTATGTTTGCATGCCTTTTTCTGGGTGCTCTGATTTCATGTACCAACCCAAAAACATACTGATAGGTTAGTGCAGTGGTCATCAACCCTGTCCTCAGGGCCCACTAACAGGCCAGGTTTGCAAGATAACTGAAATACATCACAGGTGATATCATTTGCTGCTCAGTGATTGCAGTATTCTAGTCTGCATCTCCCCAAGGTAATACATAAAACCTGGCCTGTTAGTGGGCCCTCTGGACAGGGTTGATGACCACTGGGTTAGTGTCTTCTGACAATACAGCCCCTTGTGTGCTTGTATGTTAGAGACAACAGATGATATATTTTTGGGAGCTACTTAAATGGTTGCCAGCCTTTTACAAATAAGGTAAATTAAATAAACCATACATACACTAAAATAATCTATTTTTTGAAGCCTTTCAGTAATAATCAAATAATAATTAAAAATATTCTAATTTATATATTGGGAAAATTTAGGTTCCCCAGTTACTTGGCTTTACCGTTTTGCCCCCGGATGACCAAATCCTTTATGGGGTCCCCATGTGGCCGTTATATTCGGTCGGAGCTCATCCTATACTCTGTGTAATGCTCTATATCTTACTTTGAAGTATGCCTTGTGTACATATGTATTATACTTATCAATGCATTTTATATACATCCAGCAGAAATTTCTTTATCTCCTGAAGAAGTGTTATCCAAACGCGCAACATGTCGAGCTACTAAGAAAAGACCTACAACCTTACCCATAATTCACCAGTCTACATCGACAATCTGTCAGGTACTTACCGAGGCCGAGATGCCGAGAGCGATTCGCCCTTGCGACTAAGCGCAGTCCGCCCCCTGGAGGTTGAACAGGGAGCGGATGGCACGAAGAGGCACAGGCTACCAGCGGGTTGGATGGGACTTGCGTAATACTCCTTGAAGGGTCCTGGTAGATGTGCAGAGACTGGCAATTCAGAAGGTCTGAAACAGGCTGAGGATAAAACACAAGGTTAGCAGGCAGATCCGGGACACAGGCAGAGGGTCAAGCACAGGAGAAAGCAGGTAAGTCCAGGTCACAAGCAGAAGTTCAGGCACAGGAGATAGTAGGCAAATCCGGGTCACAAGCAAAGGTTCAGGCACAGGAGATAGCAGGTAAATCCGGGTCACAAGCAAGGGGGTCAAACACTGAAGACAAGGCAGAATCCGTATAAACAAGCCGATGGTTGGGTCCAGGAGAAGAGCAGAGTAGTCAGGGACGATCCGGGTCAAGCAGTGATTCAGTAGGCAGGAAACGGGAAACAGGAAACAACTCAGACAGGAAGCTGAAGACAAACCAGCAACCTGTCTGAGCACCTGAGTAAATAGGCAGCCAGAGCATCATGTTGAGCGCATGCTAATACGAACGCGCGTGCGTCGTTCATTGGGCCACGAGAGCGCGAGCGCCGCATCGTTCTACTGCGCATGCGTTTGTTCCGGAAACCCATTCGCCCAATACTGTCGGGCTGATTATTTCTCTGACACAATCATAACATCGGCTTGGGAATTTGTTCCCCATTTGTTTCTAAATGTTTTATTACATATATGTTACAATAAGTGGTGTCTCGGTTGTATATAGGGAAGGAAATACTAAGTACATACAAAAATAATTGTTCTCTGTGGATTGTGTGATTTATATTAATTGTTTCTATCTATGTAGATTATAATCAAATAAAACCATTTTTATCTTTTATAGTCAGTATACCCGTGTGCCCTGAAAGTCCATTTTTCTAGTTGCTATAGCCTTATTGATCCATTATCGGGACGTTGGCACACTATTACAGGTGTACCTACAGTATCACCCTGTCTTTAGGTACACATTTATTTGGGAATTCTTCAAATAATTAAAAATAATTTTTAAAGCATATACCTATGTGTAAATCTTAATAACAATGTTTGTATTCTGTTCATCTTGACAACATACCACAGACTTTTAATACAAAGGGATGCTGACTGAATATAAAATAAGAGTTTGAAGGCTTTAAGCCATTCTCACGCTGCTTTTTTGTTTATTTAACTCGATAACGCTGTAGCAGGAGGTACATAAAGACAGTAGCATGTTTACTCTTGGTGCCCTTTGATAAGACTGGTTTTTATAGCCGCATGCAGCTGGCATATTTGGCATCCGCAGGGTTAAACCATAAACCGCCGTTGCGCGCTTACCTTATTTCAAGGTTCTTGCATATACTGTATTTATGTAGCGGTAATTACTGCTGCTACATTAGCTTCAAAACGCATTTCCTTTTTGGGCTCACCCTTTGTCCTGAGATTCTGGAAGTCTGGCTTTCTATACCCCCATTAATACAATGGACAAGAAGCTGGGAAGATTTAATTAGATCCAACTGTCCATTACACATGCATGGTAATTTCATGCATTCTAATAAGCTGGGTCACGGCACAGTTTCTGCTCAGCTGCCTGCGCTGAAGAGCTGCCGAGACGAGTGCAAAGAAATGCAATTATTGACTTTTTGTCTGGCTGATCCAAAACATTAATAATGTATACAATTAAAATACTGATTTATTTCTTGCCAGATTTGTTTTGGCAAACATCGTAGTTTGAGTGAGGGTTATTTTATGTTCTAAAGAATTACAGGGCCAGATATAGTACTTGTTACAACCTAGATATTTTTAGGCTAATAAGACATTGTTGTTTAAATTAGGAAATCGGAAATTTGATGTTCAGCTAGCAAGTTGCTTCACGATATTCGCATGCAGAGCTTAACAAAAATTTCTAACGGGTAATGTTATAATATTGATATTGGACTTTGCACAACACGTGCAACAGTTCAACTATTTCACTAAAACACACTCTAATGTTAAAGCTGCTTCAAACAAATAAACATCCTGTGGTTTGCCTAAATAAATTAGATTATATTCATCAATTGGACACAAGAGGAGACCATGGCGGCCAGAAAATATGTATACAAAACCTTTAGTATGTTTTTTTTCCTACCTTCTCCAACGATTTAATGCAGTTTAGACTGCTTACTAGAAAATCCTTATTACAGTAAACTGTAATAATGCACTGCCTTTTTCTCTAAATGCTACTTAATCACTTAAGCCCCGGACCATTTGGCTGCCCAAAGACCAGAGCACTTTTTGCGATTCGGCACTGCGTCGATTTAACTGACAATTGCGCGGTCGTGCGTCGTGGCTCCCAAACAAAATTGACGTCCTTTTTCCCCCCACAAATAGAGCTTTTTTTTGGTGGTATTTGATCACCTATGCGGTTTTTATTTTTTGCGCTATAAACAAAAAAATAGCGTCAATTTTGAAAAAAAAGCATTATTTTTTACTTTTGTCATAATAAATATCCCCAAAAAATATATAAAAAAAATTTTTTTGCTCAGTTTAGGCCGATACGTATTTTTCTACATACTTTTGGTAAAAAAATCGCAATAAGCATTTATTGATTGGTTTGCGCAAAAGTTATAGCCTCTACAAAATAGGGGATAGTTTTATGGCACTTTTTTTAGTAATTTTTTTTTTTTACTAAAAATGGTGGCGATCAGCGATTTTTATTGTGCCTGCGACATTATGGCAGACAGATCGGACACTTATGGAGCAATTTTGGGACCAGTCACATTTATACAGTGATCAGTGCAATTAAAAATGCATTGATTACTGTGTAAATGTGACTGGCAGTGAAGGGGTTAACCACTAGGTGGCGTTGTAGGGGTTAAGTGTGTCCTAGGGAATGATTCTAACTGTGGGGGGGGAGGGGCTACGATTACAGGGAGCTGTGATCAGTGTCACTAGGCAGAACGGGGAAATGCTTGTTTACATCAGCATTTCCCCTTCATCCTCTCCGTGAAACGATCGCGGGTATCCCCGCGGACATCGAGTCCGCGGGACCCGCGATCACACTCACGGAGGTCGCAGCGGGCACGCGCCTGCAAACCGCTTCTTAAAGGGCAACGTACAGATACGTTAATCTGCCTGTACGTGCCCTTCTGCCGACGTATATCAGCCTGAGCCGGTTGATAAGCGGCTAAACAGCCACCCCAAAATATAAATACAAAAATAATTACCAATGACAATAGGATAACCCAGAGCTATAATAAAATGAATGATCTACATGTGAACATAAATGTGAAACCCCCACTTAGATCTGCATAGTAAAGTTCAATAAATAAAGTCCAAAATATGATGATCTAACTTAGGGGTAGTCAACCTTAAAGTCAAAGATCACTGGGCAGTGTTGCCACCTCACACCTGATTTAAACCTCTAAGTGCCATACTACTGTGTCACAATCATGTGCATTGCATGGCAATAATTGGTCTAAATCAGGTGGTGAGGAAGCAACATAAGCGCTGCACAAACTGTTGGCGCTATATAAATCCTGTATAATAATAATAATAATATCCTCACCACCGGCCAACACACTCAAATCACTTTTTAGAGGAGCAGCAGTGCCTGCTGCACTGGTGAATGAGCCCTTAGTTGCATTAAGCATCGGCACCCTTTGGGCTTGTTCACACGTAAAGTTGAGGGGTAGTAAAACAGCAGTATATAATAGAAGTCTATGGCTAAGTGCAGCCAACCCGCAGGAGAGCTGCAGATACACTGTACCCGCAGTGTGGGTAAACAGCCTCACATTAGTTTGAAAGCAGCCATATACTAATTTGCCCAGTGTATTGCTTCACACTGATCTAAAGATCTCTTCTTTCCTGCTGCTGGCCCCACTCTGGAGACCACTGGTTGGATATGAGGTGGAGTGCAGTTGGTATCACTCTGCATTGAACAGTAGCCAACACTACAAAAAAGGCATTGGCTTTTGCAGCTCTTGCTCCCTACTACAACTCCAACTTTACAACTGGTCCCTCTGCATTGCACTCTGCATTGATAATCTGGGATGGTGGGTCAGCAAGCCCAGACTGCGATCTACCAGTCACCAGTCTGTGATCTACCGGTAGATCGCAATCTACAGGTTTGCTGACCTCCGATCTAAATAATACAATCCTTCATCTCCATTCTGTTTGCCCTGAATATATAGAAAAGGCTCCCCAGATTTACATGACCCTTATTTCTAAGCAGGTTATGAAACACTTTAACCATTTACCAACTGATACGTATGTATATTTCCTTGGGAAGTGATGTGCATATCCCAGTTATCACTGCAGCTGCAGCCACGATCAAGATATCACTTTTTAGAGCTGGCAATTCCCTATGTAGTAAATAGGCTCCCGATCACTTCTACTTTTATAGACAGGGGGAAGGGGTCCTAATGGCGTCTTTACCAGGCTCTCTCTATCGGGAAGCCTGGTAGTGGATGCACTGCACAGAGTGAGAGGAACTTCCCCTCCTGATGTCAAAAGCCAAAGCAATGAAAATCCAGTCATTTTTCGGTTTTGGTTTGTTTGCTTACAAGCTCTTACCAGCTTGTAAAGCATCTGATCAAGCAGATCTCAGTTTGATCAGATGCTTTGGAGGCCAGAGGAGAAATACAGAGTCTAATAGACCCCAGATTTCCTTATAAATAGGACCTGTCATGGCCCATGATATCACAAGGGATGTTGTTGTTCCCTTGTGATAGCAACAAAATTGATAAAGAAAAAAGTACAGTGTAAAAGGAAAAAATGTGAAAAATTGCATTCACTTTTTTTTTTACCTAAATTCATTACTTTACATTTTCCTGTGTTGAACCTCATTTGCTTTGTAGTTGCCCACACCTCTATTTTATCAAGGTCTTATTGTAAATTTTCTCTATCTTGTTATGAGGTTAGTACCCTGCTTAGCTTTGTAGCAGAAAAAAACTGAGATTGAACATTTTTTTTTTTAAACTATTTTTATCAACCTCTATGAATAAGTTAAACAGAATTGGTCCCAGGACAGAGCCTTAGGGTATCCCACTTACAACTCTCTAACATTCAAAACATACGCTATTTATCACCACCATTTGGACGTGCTCCTGTAACCGTTTCTCTAAGCAGGTACATACACTATCATCAATGCCAACAGACCTCAATTTGTAAATTAACTGTTTATGGGGTACTGTATCAAATGCTTCAGCGAAATCTAGGTACACTACATTCACAGGCCTTTCTCTATCCAGAATACAGCTCACTTCCTCAGAAAATGTTAACTGGGTTGTCTGGCAGGAACAATTCTTCATAAATCCATGCTGGTTACTGCTAATATTACTGTTTTCCACAGCAAATTCTTGAATATAGTCCTTTATCACCCCTCCAATAGTTTGCTTACTATTGATGTTAGGCTGACTGGCCTGTAGTTTCCAGGTATGTATCTTGACATTTTTTGAATACCACATTCACTTTTTGCCAATCAGCTGGTACCATTATGGTCAGTCTATTGTGGACCTCTCTTTTTAAAAGTGCTAGTTGACTTACTATTATGCCACCTCTCTGGACTCAATGCTTTCTGAATGACTGGGTTCCACTGGAACCAACATACAAATTTGATGTTCCACCTTCACTCAGACATCACTTGATATACACTCTTTTCAGTTAATTTCAGCAACAACCACTCCAATGTGTTACCAGCGCTGGCACAGGTACTGCTTCAGCTCATGTCAGTTGCACATCACTTGATATTATGATTCCTACCCTTATTTGTGCCTGGAGTTTAACTCAAGTCAGTCATTGTAAACTCTTGGTTGTGTAATTATCAGAGGAAAGAAAAATGTGAACAAAAGTGGAGTTGTGGTGCAAAGTAACCAATCAAATCAAATTAGTCCCTTGGAAAATTAACCAAGAAATTTCATTGATTGCCCCCTATGTCAGCAATGATGCTTTTGTTTCTGTTTGCCTTTTCTACACTTTTTTAAGCCAATTTTCTCTCAAAGCAGGAATGAGTGAGTTTTGAAACAAATATTACAATGTAACTCTGGAATTACATTATCCTTGAAACATATTTTGTTGAAGACCCGTCGTCTATATTTCAATTTGATTTGCATGATTTTTACATAGATAAAATGAAAATGCTCAGATAGGACAAGAAGTGATGATGGGAATGTACATATGGTTTATATCTGTTCAGCTGTAGATCATGTTGGAGCTAGACAAGAATATAAGAAAACAAAACATAAATGTCAATCTATAGCTTACTACAATAATATTCTCTTTGTTTTGACTTTACTATAAAATCTTTTCTGTGAATAGACTGTTGGCTAGCAATAGCGGTTATATGTATAAATTCATATAAAGGCAATGCTGGTAACAAAAATTGAACTATTTTCATAACACTCTGGAATGTATATTAAGTCATAAAGGTCTTCATAACCGTCTGTTCTATAACAATTTAATTTTACACAGTTCTTTTGGCATGTATTTGGCAGTGAAGAATGTCAGCAATAGTTTTGCATGATAGTTCAATGGATAACAACTATGAGTGAGATAGGACAAGCAATAATTAGGTGCAGGTCCAGGGTTAGGGAGTTAGAGTAAAGAGAATCTGTTGCTTTACCCGTACAGCCACACACTAGTCTGGTACTGGCCGCAGCTCACAGCAGGGGGTCTGGTGCATCCCTGTTCTCCATTTCGGGTGTGCAAATCAGGTCCGAATTTTTGGCTGAATTCACACCTGAAACAGACCAGAAGATGCACAGGACCTTTTTCCAGTGTGGACCGTGGCAGCCCCGGAGCTGTGTGAACCGGCTCCATTGAGAGCCGGTCACGCTCTCCTGTCATCCCAATTGGATGTGGGGAAACCTGCATCCAATTCACATCAGTGTGTACCTGGATTAAAGGTGTTTTTCTCAGACTAAAATCAACAAGTGCATGAGCATCATAGCACTTTTTTAAAGTGAACCTGCACTGTGTCCATGCAGTCTCCCTTTAACATGTAACAAAATATAATTAAAATAAAATCGTAGCTTGCCATCTGTCAAATGTGACTTTGTTTGCCTCTTCTTTCAGCCTTTGTCTTTTTTTTTTTAAGATGAAGATCCTACCAGTTTGTATTCCTAGAGCAGCATCACTCCCTATGCCATTCCCTATGCAGGATCAGCATTGTTGCTCTAGAACAGGGGTGTAAAACTTAATTTCATTACGGCCACCTCAGCGTTTTGGTTTCCCTCGAAGGGCTGGTTGTATTTGCTTAGACTAGATGTCCAGAGCATCCCACCTGCCCTTACATCAGATGTCAGGAGCCCCCCTACCATCAGTAGTCCAGTCCCCCACCCTCCCTAACATCACAGTGCACCCCCCTTACCTTGTGGTCCTGTTGAGAAGAAGCTGGGGGCAGAGCTGGGAAGCAGAAAGTGCATGGTGGAGACCAGGGGAGGTGGAGATGAAGAGGTGCTGCAGCTGCACAGAGAGGTGCAGAATCTGTAAGACAAGTTCTGTCTTCCTCTCTGCTGCCAACTGCTGAAACAAGGTGGAGGCGGAGACAAGGGCGGTGCTGCAGGAGAGGTGCGAGGGCCACATGAAATGGCCTGGAGGGCCTGACTTTGCCCGCGGGCCTTGTGTTTGACACATGTGCTCTAGAATGTGAGCTCCTGTGGACTACAAGCTAATGTTGGTTTCGCCACCACTCACAGTATTGAATCCACAAGAAGCATGAAACCATTTGGAATGAGGATGTCATAAGAGAGGGACATGCACATGTACATAAGGCATGGATGCAGATACTAGAAGTCGCTGAGCAGGGCATGTGGGATGGGATTCTTTGGAACATACTTCTTCAGCCAACAGTATTAAAGAATTAAAAAAATAGGCATTAACTATGGATAAGGGGAAGGTTTAGTTGTATTTTAATACTATCTCCACTAGCTGCACATATTTACCTTTCCTTCACGCCCCCTGTCACTGTTGGTAAGAAATGAAAGGGAAACCCTGGAAGACCTAGAACAAATATACAGATCAGGAACTCTCTGTCTTTCTTTGCTCTAACTTCCCTGCTTACCTGCTTGTAATGAGTCAGTAATTTAAAAAGTATATACAGAATACCCAGAAAGGAGGTCAGCAATTGATTTTCTCAAAATTTCTCTCAGTACAGGTGCCCTTTAATTGGCTTAAAAGATAAGTATGGGTTTAGGGTTTTTTCCTCCATTATACTTACCTAGGTGGATGCAGCATCAGTTTGATGCTGCATCTGTCCCCCAGCGCCTCTGCACTGAGAACCGAGTGATCGAACATCGCGGATGGCTTGGTTCTCACAGCTCCCCGAGCAGAGAGCTGCTGACTGTCAATCAGCAGCTCTCCGCTCTGCTCCTCACTGGAGCGCTGAGCTGTGGAGGGGCAGGGAGTTGCCGTCTCAGCCTCTCAGCAGCTTGCTGAGAGGCTGAGACGGGCATCAGTCCAAGCACTTGGTGGATCCAGACTCCCATTGTCGGTATGATGCAGTGACATCAGCAGAAAGCAGACTTCAGTCCGCTCTCTGCTGAAAACTGGGTCACAGGAGTGCAATTCGTTTTGCACTCCTGTGACCCATAGGAGAAGCCCAGCCAAAGGAGCTTAGGCTGGACTTTTTCTTTTAAATGTGGGTCCTTGCATGGGCAGATGATGTACATAGTGATGACGACTATAAAAAATTCTTCCAATATGAAGACTTGAAGTGATTAAAACAAAAAAGATGGCTGCGTCTTCCTTATAGTTTTAAATATGTTCTCATATCTGAGTGTTGTAGGCAGATGTGTAACAGCAGATGGTTCCCCAGGCCTCATTAAGGATTCCATTAGCAGCCAAGAAAGGGGTCAGCTAACAGCCAAGAATGCTGCAGATATGTAACTTAACACGCAGTCTGACAATTTGAATGTTGGGGAAATAAACTGTAAGAATTATTTGTTGTGTCAAGCTTGTCTTTTTTTTTATTATTTATGGACTACCTTTACTTTTGTTTTCTTTTTACAAGGCGCAGAGTTGAATCCCCAGTGGTAATATTTATCAAATGGCAGCCATTCAATACCACAACTGCTTTCTGCCCTACAAAAAATGTTAACTCTCAAGAACAGACAAGTAGGCCAAGAGATTGTATACATAGCAGAAGCTTTGAGCCTCGGGACTTTAGTGAGCATTGGATGTTGTTAGAAGTCATTAGAACTGTAAAGTAGGATGTTTCAACAGCAAAACTGCAATATATACTCAGTCATACCTAGGCTTTCCAATGTAACTCATATAAGAGATATTTCATACACTTTCATTATATATAATTGGCCCAACTCAGGGGTTCCCTGTTTTTTTTTTTCATGTGGGTAACTGCTTGCATAGTTGTTGGTGTGTTAAGATCATTTGAAAAATCATTTGAATTTTAAGGTTTTCTCCTTTTCGAAAGGCTACATTGGTGTCCCACTATGACTCTTAAGTATTAGCTGTATTTTTATTCAGAAGAAGAGAATCTTCGATATTACTAAAGTCTTATGGGCTTTTCAGCCAACATAGTGTAGGCCCAGTTTAAAAAAAAAAAAAAAACACACCAAGCTTGGGTCTGCTTAATCAAAGACTGAAAACAACTGATTGATAGGTCTGTGAGTAGAGAGAAGGAGACTGTTAGTCCTTATACCAAATACTAGAGGAGATATTCATTTTTGTCTTTATCTAATAAGCTCTTTAAAGCTCAACTCTAAGCAGGTTTAAAAGGTACAAACAGTACAGCTCTCATCAATAATACATCATTAAATGTATTGTTTTAACCACTTGACCTCCAGAAGACTTACCCCGCTTCTTGACCAGGCCATTTTTTGCTATACAGCACTACCTTACTTTAACTGACAATTGCGCGGTCATGTGACGCTGTACCCAAATAAAATTGTCCTTTTTTCCCACAAATAGAGCTTTCTTTTGGTAGTATTTGAACACCTCTGCATTTTTAAACATTTTTTATTGGGTAAAAAAATTTTTTTTTTACTTTCTGCTATAAAACATATCTAATAAAAAAATGTAAAAAATCTAATTTCTTCATTAAATATGTATTCTGCTACATATTTTTGGTAAAAAAAATCCCAATAAGCATATATTGATTGGTTTGTGCAAACATTATAGCGTCTACAAACTATGTAATGTATTACTGGAATTTACTTTTTCTTTTACTAGTAATGGCGGGGATGAGCGACTTAAAACAGGACTGCAATATTGCGGCGGACAAATTGAACACTAATTGACACTTTTTTGGGGACCAGTGACATTATTACAGTAAACAGTGCTAAAAATATTCACTGTAACAATGACACTGGCTGGAAAGGGAGTGATCAAAGAGTTAATGTGGTTGTTAACCCACTATACTATGATCATGCCATCCCCTCTTTTATATAATGCTGTGTTGCTGTGCCTGTGTTATATAAAAAAATGTTGATTAATACCGTATATCAGAGCATCTCCCGGCGTTTATGTGACTCCTCGGATCTCTCCTCTGCCTGGCTGACAGCTATAGCGGGTGAGGCTGAGCACTGCCACTGATGTCAGCCGGAGAGGAGGAGGGGAAGAGAGAGAGAGATCCAGAAGTCACATGAGCTCTGGGAGCTGTTCTGATATACGGTATAATCAGCATTTTTTTTAATATAACACAGGGACACATAGCATTATATAACAGAGGGGATGGCATGATCCTTGTATAGATATGATCGCAGCAGGAGGGGAGGATTGTGGAGTGGATGAAACTGACAGTTAAAGTGGAGTTCCACCCACTTTTACAACTCTTCAGCATCCCTCACTAAACTGTGCACTGTAAACGAATTGGATATTTAAAAAATTTTTTCCTCATCACTTACTGTATATCTGCTGTATTCATTTTTCACTTCCTCCTCCCTGGCCGCGGCCCATCGCATCGTTTCCTGTTTGTAATGCCTTCTGGGAAGGGGTGGCAACTTCCTCTGACACTGCCGTTGCTATGGAAACCTGACCTGAAACCTATTACACTGCTTGTGCTGCACTGAGCATGTGCGAGATCTGCAAGGATGAGATGCAGGAAGAAATACAGTCTGGTTTCAGATTCCCACACTTAAGATGGCCACGGCCTGCTGTAAGTTTATAAAAAAACAAACTACTGCTATAAACTAACAAAACAGACCTTAGTTTACAGACTAACTTTACTAGAATACATTAAGCTTGTGTATTATAGGGGTATTTTTATTTAAAAAGTATAATTTCGGCCGGAACACCACTTTAATGGAGGGGGGAGGAGGACACAGACACAGGAGAGCAGGCTGCAGATGATGGAGGCACGTAAACTGACCACGGTTAACAAACGCTTTAAATGTGTGCCTGACCAGTGTTTAACTGTTGTGAGGGAGGTGCTTTTACTAAAGGAAGGCATAGATCCGTGTTCCTGCTTTGCAGGAACACATGATCCATGCCTTCCTTACTGACAAAACGGCGATCTGGCTTGTTTACATAGGCAGATTGGCGTTCTGCCTGCGTACAGAATAATTAGTGGGTACTGGTGGACTGGTCAGCTCCTGCTGTGTAGAATCACAGTCTCTGATGGCGCACACTCATGCTTGATACCCGGAAATGTTGGATAAAGTATATATACGTGATCTGTGCAGCGTGGCTGCCCTGTAGCAGTAAATGTTCTATAGAGCGGTCGGCAACTGGTTAAATGTAAGCATTGTAAATGCCTGGATTTGACTTCTCAGCTTCTTGTAATATACGGCACATACCATACAGCAGAACTCAGAGAGAGGAAGACCTAGAAGCAGGTCAAGGGTCATGCTGACAAGAAGAGTGACAGAGTAATGAACTCATCAGTGCATACCTCCCAACATTTTGAGATGGGAATGAGGGACACCTATTAACAAATGTATGTAGGCACAGGACACGCCCCCTTAAAGGAGAATTAAGCAAAAAAAAAGGTTAATTAAATCCACAAGTGTTTTTTTTTACCACTACTATTCCTTTATATTGGCTTGTAAAATGTACAAATGCAGCAATTTAGAATTCGGATGAAAGGTTTAGCACTGGGAAACACTTTTTGAAAGATAAAAAGTGCATTTTATATACAACTATATGGATCAGACCAAAATGAGGGACAAATGAGGGGGAAAGAGGGTCAGGGGGACATTGCTCCAAATCAGGGACAGTCCCTCGAAATCAGGGAAAGTTGGGAGCTATGATCAGTGTGTTCAATCTTGTATTCACTGTCCAGTCAAACGCTGGGGGTGGGGGGCAGACCTGTAAGTAGAAATAAAACTGCAACAGAAAAAGATCAGGTCCCCTACCCTGCAGGGAACTGTGAGGCAGAACTGTGTATATCTCAGGACTGGATGGGCAGAAATGTAAAATGTTTTAGCAACTCTCCTTTCATGTTATACATTTGAGGATTTAGCGATTCGTCTGCAGAATAGCTTTAGGCAAATAGAATTGGAGGGATAAACCAGGCACAGGGGCATTATATATTCCAAATCTGTGTCCCAGTGACATTATACTCACACATATATGATGCATCTTGTGTAATGAAGTAGGTATGTACAGCTGGAAACATGTTTCATAACAGAATGAAAGTGTGCTATGAGACGGTGATATTGTAATGAGTGGCCTAGATAAGTTAGACTTTAAAAGAAACAATGACTGTACTGTATAAACAAAAGAAATCAAAGTACAGAGAAAAGGAAATGCGTTTCATGCTGCTTTAGTTCTCGGCGGGTGTTCAGCTGCTTTAGATATTGAAGACAAGTCTTATTTCACAAAATCTATTTTCTAATTAATCTTCAACTCCTCATGCTAATAAAACAAACAATAATGGAGGAGAAGCAACTAATTTAGAGCTTTGTTTATTAAAAATTGATTTTATTTGCTTAAAATATAAATGCCCAAATCTAGAATATAACAGTGCTAAGAGTTTGTGCAGCCTAAGGGCTGGGAAGCTGCTATATGTATTTTATTTTCTTGGATTAAGTTATACTTGGAAAAAAAAAAAACCCTAAAGGGTTATCAAACCCGCAACAGTAAAATCTGTATATGCAGTAAAGCATGCTTGTTATACTCACTGTGGAGTCTAAGGAGTTAATACTCCACATTGTGTAAAAAGGCTGTCTTCTCTGATCCTCCCCTTCTTCCATTGTCCCCAATCCATCTCCTGATAGACTAGAGCCTTGGGGCACTCTGCACATGCTCAGTGTGGTGTGTATTGCTGGAGAGTTGTTTTTTTTTTTTCTTGGGAGAGTGCATATGATCAGCACAGGGCCAATCAGCACTGTCCAGACAGAGGATTGGGGTTCTGTAGCCTCATAGGACATTCAGGGCAGAAAGAAAACTGCTCCTACAAGTTTTAACCAGTACTCGGCTGGACACTTATAGAAGTCACAAGGCTGTTATATACTGCTGATCAGAAAAGGTTTTTAGAAGTTTATAGTTACTAAAATAATTGCATTTCCATGTTCTGTGTACTGTGGGAGACCAAATATAGTGAATGCAGGGTCCTGGGTTTAGTAATATTTAAGGGCCCATTCACACTATTTAGCTGTGATAATGCATGCATGCACCAAAACACTCCAGATAAAAAGGCGCATGTAGAATTTTGGCAATGTGCGTCCATTGAGAATAGAAGAAATGGCCGCACACCATTGTAGATCAAAATCCTTTATTCGGACATCCCAAAACTACAAGAACCAGAGTGCTTTTTGTTCTTGTAGTTTTGGGATATCCGAATAAAGGATTTTGATCTACAGTGGTGTTCGGCCATTTCTAATATTCTCATTGTGTGCGGAGGCAAGCCGAGGCGAGCACCTACTGGATCATTAGGCTTCCTGGCCTCACCTGGAGCGGCGGGTTTTCTTGTTCTAATCCACGTCCATTGATGAGCTGTGTGGGGTTGCCATTCAGAAATAGTGGCACCACATTGTGTTCTGCTGCCCAAATGTTGTGAACAGACCTTTAATTGCTGTCTTAACAGAATAGTTTACATGGTTTGGCTTGGCCCTGTGAAATTCTCCCTACTCCAACTCAGAGATGGCAGAAGGTTTTTTATCTTAAAATAAATTCTATGCAATAAGATAAAAACCTTCTGTGTGCAGCAGCCCTCTCAGCCCCCCTAATACTTAGCTGAGCCCCATCTCAATCCAGCGATGTTGAACAAGAGCCTCGGCTATCCAGGGACTCTTCCTCATTGACTGAAACAGCAACAGGCACCACTGGCTCCCTCTCCTCCTGTCAATCAAAGTCAATGAGCCAATGACTAGAGAGAGAAGGTGGGGCCAAGCCGCAGCTCTGTGTCTGAATGGACACACAGAGCTGCGGCTCGGCTCGGTTGCTCCCCATAGCAAGCTGCTTGCTGTGGGGGCAGGAGGGAGGGGCCAGGAGTGCTGACAAGGGACCCGAGAAGAGGAGGATCGGGGCTGCTGTGCAAAACCACTGCACAAACCAGGTAAGTATAACATGTTTGTTATTTTTAACCACTACCCTACCGGCCACAGTATATATACATTGCGGTAGGGAAGAGGTTGTTCTGAGATAATGGTTGAGGCTACAACCATAATTCCAACATCAATTCTTAGGGCCGTCAATTCTTTTCCATGCAAAAGTACTCCGAGTGTCTGGGCAGCCGCTGGAATACTTTTTTTACAGGTGACAGAAGGGGGTCCCACCCCTCTCCCGCAACCACCACCTTTACCAGGCTCTTCTGAGCGATCGGTAAGCCAAGTAACGATGCGGCCGGCAGCATCCAGCTCCAGCCTCATACTGAGAAGAACTGAAGCTTTTTCTCACACTATGACGTCAGAACCTGGAAGCGATGACTATTTAGTCACTTCCAGCTATTTGTTTACTGGCCAATAGCTGTGTCTGATCGCCTACATTGGAGCCCAAAGGAGAGATGGGGTCTAATAGAGCTTCAGATGCCCACAAAATTGCCTGTACAAATGCTCAAAGAAATAAGCCTGCAAAGGAACTGAAGACCCTCAGCTCAAGTTTAGCTTTAGTTCCTCCTTTGTGCCCCAGGGTCCCATTGGTCTTTTGAGATACTAGCAACAGCTTGGGTAACCTGTAGTTAATAACAGGAAATTGCATGCAGGAGAGACTTTATATAGTGTCTGCTTGTCACCCTGTGGGACAAACAAAATCTGCCCATGGCTCAATAGCAGCAACAGCAAACTGCCCAGTATGGGAGTGAAACTAAATTTTTTGAGCTATGGTTTGGTAGGTGCAATTAATTCTTAATGGTACTCCAAATGCACCAGCCAATGCACATATGCTAATTCACACTGCAATGCATGGTAACTTTTTGAAAAGCATTGTAGTGTGATATGTTAATAAAAAAAAATACCTTGCACTTTTTTTGTGCAATTGTCAAGCGTAAGCCAGCTTAATGGTTAATTAATAGTCTACCCTAAATGCAATGCACCTAAACGCTCAAAGACATGCATTCACTTTCACACCTGCAATTATGAATAGAGCCTTAGATTGATTTTTTATTTTTATTAGATTGATTTTTGTCTGTGGTAGTTTCTGCACCCAACTGATCTGCCGGAATTGGGAGGATGGAAGAACACCATCATGTCATGTGCCTTCCTTTTAAGCACTATTAACCTGAGGAACCACAGCACTACAGTCAGGCAAGTCGTTACTGGAAATTTAGTGATATTGTACATGGATTTATATACACACATTATATATACATTACATATATTACATTATACATATATATATATATATATATATATTTTGCAAGTATTGTCTATATTCAAAGTCAAGTGATAGAGATTTTCTCCTTAAACAATTAACGAAGACAGTATGTGTCCCTTTAAATTAGAACTTCCACCATTCGCTGATGAAGTGACTTTATTTAACTAGCTGGACACCTAGTGCCCACTACCACAAATATGATTGGCCTCTTGCCAAGGGGAATGAATCCCTTTAAAAGGGATCAAACCAGCATGTTGATACCAAGCCTCGGGTCAACCAGCGGTGTTGACAGCAAACTCCCACTGTCATAGTTCAGTTTCTACAGAAGTCAGCAAACCAGGCCAGACCACATCATTGTTTAAAAAAAAAGTAACAAAGGCTGCACATAGTGTAAAACTGCTGTATTATTCTCTATAAAAAGTGTGACAGGTACAGAGGTCATTCACAGACAGTACATGAAACGAACACCTCGCCACCTTCCACTCGGCAGGTGTGTTGACGTCACCAGTTGTACAGGGATTGCACAGACCTACAGATTCTTTTTGAGAATTTAAAGGTTCATAGATTAGATCAGTTTTTCTAAACTCCAGTCCTCAAGGCGCTCCAACAGGTCATGTTTTCAGGCTTACCATTATTTTGCACAGGGGATTTGATCAGTTTCACTGCCTTAGTAATTACCACAGCTGTTTCATCTGAGGGAAATCCTGAAAACACGACCTGTTGGTGCGCCTTGAGGACTGGAGTTGAGAAACACTGGATTAAATAAATAGGCTTGTGGTCTGTATGTGAGGAATACACAGATGTAACTGAGAGGAAACTAGGAAAAACATACTTTGTTATAAAAATGTCAGAGAAACACGGGGCTGATGTTTAATTCGTCTTCCTGAAAATGTGTGTTGCCTAGTTATGGTACTGATGCTGGTTTCAGTACTTTTTTAAATTACCAATCCCAAACAAATGAGCAAACCAGGAAAGTTAGAGAAAATCAGAAGTATTGATTCAAAGTTATGAAGCCTTGACATTTTTAACCCAGAAACCAAGACCTTTCACAAAAAAAAGGTCAGTAATGACAGCCTCTGAGTTTTACCCACAAAAGGTTACTTTGAATACATTTAAATTCCTTTCTAAATTAGTAAATGATGGACTGATGCTGATGGGTTATAAAAAGTGGCCGTAAAGGGAGTGTTTAGGGAAATAATTGTTTCAGATTTATATTAAATTGAGTTGGGGGCTGCACTGTGGTATCTTCACTTCCTGTTAGAGCAGTGGTCATCAACCCTGTCCTCAGGACCCACTAACAGGCCAGGTTTGCAAGATAACTGAAATACATCATAGGGGATATCATTTGCTGCTTAGTGATTGAGGTATTCTAGTCTGCACCTCCCCAAGGTAATACATAAAACCTGGCCTGTTGGTGGGCCCTGAGGACAAGGTTGATGACCACTGTGCTAGAGGACCTTGTCCTGTCAGTGGCTGTCCTCCTTACAGATGTCTATTGGGATTTCCTGATATTTCAGGACAAAGCAAGTGGTCAGAGTTTGAACAGCAAGCAGAGTCGAAATTTTTCAGTTGCATATCTGAAGAAGATGCAATGCAGGTAAATGTACCTTACCCTTTATACTTACCTCTCCAACACTGTACAACAACACTTTCTAGAAGAACACTTTAAAATTTCCCTTTGCTTGGGACCAGACCTGTCATGTTATACCTGCTGAAATCCACAAAAAAAAAAATGTGTACAGAAAATACTACGCTCAGTTGTACATTATTAACTAGTTTCATGTCAGAAGCAGCCTGTTGGAATGAGAATTCTTGCATACCCACTTTCAAGCATGCGTTATCTGATTTTTCAGCAGCTTGGCAGGAAGCTTTTTGGAGTCCAGTGCCAACTTGAGACAGGCTATTTATTTCAAGAGTTATGATGAAATCTGCGTTAAACATAGACACAATCACAGTGTACTGTTAATTTCAAAGGAGCCATCTGCAGTCTGCTCTCTGCTGAAATCTGTGCATTGTGGGGAATTCCTACCTTAACAAGGGAGATTTATATCTGCTGTTAATCAAAGTGCTCAGCTTCTTCAAATTATTGTTCTCATAATTCACCCTATGGAGAAAAATTGGTAGCACAGGCCTTTTTAAAGCAGAATGGTCTATGGTTCGTTATAAACATTTTCAAAGTGTGTACAATATATGCCTGTCTTTGGAAGATACTCATGCATTGAAAAATATCATCAGAACAAGATCCATTGTGGTTATCAGCCATTAATCTGTGTGTACATTGGATCCCAGTAACTATCAAGACTTTTTTAGACCCTTCAGGTGATAAAATTCAGTTGTTTGATAATACATTAGTGTACAAAAATTTCAATCAATTTGAATATTTTTTTTTTTTTAAGTTGAATAAAAAGTAATCAGAAAAGTTGGATATATTTAAATATATGAGGTATTTGTGTTTAGCATGCAAAAAATAGGCTAATGAACTTTATTATTATCTAGCCCATTACTTCTTCCGATCGGGTATACTTCTGGAGCGTTCTTCCCTACCAGCTAATGCAGACAATAATGCCTTTTCACTCTGGACATATTTCCAGATCAGACATTTCCTAAAAGAAATTGACAGTGTTTCCTCCGTCTCTCGTCTGCTCACGCCATTTGAACAGCTATGCTCTCACTCTACACCCCAGCAGCATATGATCTCAAACATATATAACATACTTTCCTCTAGAAGCTCAATGAAAACTAACAAAGCTTGTTTAAGCTGGGAAAGAGACCTACAAGCAGAAATGACATAGGCACAATGGGAACACATTTCTAAGATAACACATAAAGGCTCCCTTAATGTCTCGATCCAAGAAAATAATTATAAAATTTTAATGAGCTGGTACAGAACCCCAGTAATTCTCAACAAATATAACCCTGCCCTTTCTGACAAGTGTTGGAGATGTGCCAGGGAAACAGGTACTTTAGAACACATATGGTGGTCCTGTCCCCTAATCCAGCCGTTCTGGACTCAAATACGGGAACTGTCTTCACAAATCTCTACATACACTCTAGAACACACCCCAACACAATTCCTCCTTCACCACTCGGACATACCGACACACCAGTACCTCAAAACACTAATACCACCCCTATTAAATGCAGCCAAACTGTGTATCCCTCTTCATTGGGGAACAACCCATGTTCTGACCATCCCTGAATGGCTCAAAAATTGCGGAAATGGAGGAATTAATCTCCATAGCCAAAGATTGCCCAACCAAATTTTTACACACATGGGCCTGTTGGACCCACTTTCGTACCACAGATCAATACAAACGATTGACCAACCAAACTCATACGAACCACGCACCCCAGGACGATGGCAACTCTTAAAAACGTTTTTACTACATTCATAAGCCAACCTCATCAAAACATGAGACAATTGGCCTCCCTCACCTAAACAAGGGAAGATTGAGGGAGGACCCTTATCAATTTATCTAAACATAAACCCAAATATCTACAAACCAGACGTCCTCACCCACATTACTCCAATCCTTCGGAAATGGTGGCAGAGACTGGGAGGTATCCCAAACCCCAACCACCCCCCTGCCCTCCTCCCTTGCTTTCTCTTTCTTCTCTTCTATCTCCCCCTCTCCTCTTTGTCCCTTTCTTCTCCTATCTACTTGGGTTTACACCATAAACCAGTCCCCCCATTTAGCAGAACCCCAGTTTTCGAAACACGGATATTCAACCAACTTTAGCTGCTTAGATTTTAGATGGAATTAATTACTCAAAGTTGGCTATTACCTCATGATATAGCAAGTCTTCAATTCTATCCACGAAACACATCCAAACATACTTCGTTATCAGACAGAACTAATGGTACTGTGATAAACATATTTATTTAACAGATCAATCATAACCATATCTCATGTTTTATATAAGTGTTTACTATATCGACCTAAGCTGAAAAATGTTTTACAACCATTATTGCTTGTTAGTTCTGAATACCGCTACTGTTTAATATTTTGTATTGCATCAATCGCCTTGTCTAAATGCATTGTAAACCTTATTTTATTCACCAATAAAATGTTAAGGAATAAAAAAAAAATGTAATTTCAATCATAATTCAGGTTAAAAAAACAAAACTGGCAGCATAAAAAAACAAATAGGTTAAATGTGATCAAACATTCCAATCCAATCTTACAAAAGTAAATGAAAATTGTATGTAATAGGGAAAGATAGTAAGTTAAACAAAAGTGTTGCGCAACTTCAGTGAGAAAATGTGATCAATGCATAACCCTAAACGCAGGACAATATGTATCTATATACATACAAGTAAGGTAACAGTGATCAACCGTAAATACCACTTCTAAGGTTGGTACCATATATAATACCTGTGAGTGATCTTCAAATTGTGCATGGATAAACACATACCAATTGCATCCATATAAACTCTGGTAAGTTGACTTGAATCAAATCATACAATATGACTAACCTGAGAATTAGCTCCAAAACAACCACCAAACTGTACATAAAGCAAACATATATTATAGTGCATACATCATAAATCACATGTTGATATAACAAAAAGAACATGTAAAGTAACCAAAATAAGATAGACATTTCCCTTTACTCCCATTGCTGGGCCTTTTATTACAGTGCCACTGTGGGACCCTTTCACATGTTTTGCATATGGATTTATTCACTAGAGTCTCCCCTTACATCAGAGTCCACAGAGTTCCCCCTTTACATCTGAATCCGCAGAGTTCCCCCTTTACATCTGAATCCGCAGAGTTCCCCCTTTACATCTGAATCCGCAGAGTTCCCCCTTTACATCTGAATCCGCAGATTTCCCCCTTTACATCTGAATCTGCAGAGTTCCCCCTTTACATCTGAATCCGCAGATTTCCCCCTTTACATCTGAATCCGCAGAGTTCCCCCTTTACATCTGAATCCGCAGAGTTCCCCCTTTACGTCTGAATCCGCAGAGTTCCCCCTTTACGTCTGAATCCGCAGAGTTCCCCCTTTACATCTGAATCCGCAGAGTCCCCCCCTTTACGTCTGAATCCGCAGAGTCCCCCCCTTTACGTCTGAATCCGCAGAGTCCCCCCCTTTACGTCTGAATCCGCAGAGTCCCCCCTTTACGTCTGAATCCGCAGAGTCCCCCCCTTTACGTCTGAATCCGCAGAGTCCCCCCCTTTACGTCTGAATCCGCAGAGTCCCCCCTTTACGTCTGAATCCGCAGAGTCCCCCCCTTTACGTCTGAATCCGCAGAGTCCCCCCCTTTACGTCTGAATCCGCAGAGTCCCCCCCTTTACGTCTGAATCCACAGAGTCCCCCCCTTTACGTCTGAATCCGCAGAGTCCCCCCCTTTACGTCTGAATCCGCAGAGTCCCCCCCTTTACGTCTGAATCCGCAGAGTCCCCCCCTTTACGTCTGAATCCGCAGAGTCCCCCCCTTTACGTCTGAATCCGCAGAGCCCCCCCCTTTACGTCTGAATCTGCAGACTCTAATTTAAGGGGGAACACTGAGAACTTAATTTAATTAATTTAATTTAAAGGGTAACTCGTATTCCTCCTGTATTGAATTGTATTGTAACTGTACTGTCTGACCTAATGTTGTAAAGCCCTGCGCAAAACTGTTCACGCTATATAAACCATGTATAAAAATAGTAACTCTGATGTAAGGCGGGAACCCTGATGCAAGAAGAAATGCTGCAGACTCTCCTGTAAAGGGGAACTGTGATATAAGAGGCTCTCTGGTAGCCAGAGTGCCCACTTACATCAAAGTTCCCAGCATTCCCCTTTAATCAGGGTTCCCAGAGCACCCCTTATAACAGAGCTTGCAGAGCCCCCATAAATCAAAGCCTGCAGAGTGCTCCTTACATCGGAGTCTGCAGAGCCCCCTCTTACATCAGAATCTGCAGAATTTCTATTTACACAGTAAGGGTGATCTCTGTGGACTCTGGAATCTGAGTCCCCTTTACATTAGTGTACTAACTGGGAGGCAGGAGAGCGAAGAGAGGGGGAGACTTCAATAACAGATAGATGGTGAGAAGTCGGCACCTTAACTCATCTGGCTACTGGGCTTTAAACTCCCCGTCCACACAACACTGCTGGAGAGTGTGGGCAAGGCAAACACAGGAGGAGAGGGGCGGGAGGAGGAGGAGCAGATCAGCTCTCATCTCTTCTGTCCATGCAAGGGGGAGAACTATCAGTGCTGGCACTGGCCTGCATGAGAGAGACGCTCACAGAGTACTGCAGCCGCTGGGGAGCCACAGTCCTGGCTTTTGGGTCCCCTCACAGTGGCAGAACTCCAGGGCCCAGTTGTAGGTGCAACCTTTGCGACCCTGGTAGTTCCGCCACTGTTAAGCTCCTTGCCTTGTAACTTTCTATTACATGTTATGCATTTGCGGAGTGCGGATCATTTTTCCTACATAACTTTACTCAGCCAGCGACTGTGGATCGAGCACCTGGGAGCTCTGCTATCTATGTGTTGTATGGGTAGTAACACTGACTTTTCTGTTTATACTGTGGCCAGTTCTTCAGGACCTCACTGAAATTGCTAAACTCAGACCCAGAAAATTTAATTTCTAACCCAACATAAGTTAAGAGCATTCCAAATGAACAGTCAAAGGAAACGGTTTTTATTTTCTAGTAAGATAATGTTAGAGGAAATGATCATATAATTCCCATCAGAGTAATGAAGAACATTTTTTCTGGACAGATCTCATCACTTTCCTAGGTTTCAGAGGACTAGGAAAGTCCTACAAGGTACACATCTGAAAATCTATAGTTTTATTTTCCCTTAACTTCAAACGACACAACAAATAGTTTGGGCATGTGGAGTCCTATTTTTTTATCTACAACACCCAGACTTTATAATCACAAACAAAAATCTGCCTTGTTCCGTAATGCACATGTTGGGACAAAATGCACAAGTTGTGTTTTATCTCCTGTAGTTTGTCTAACTTTTATGACCTACCAGTGTTGTTCTGAAATTACCCAGCAATTTATTTCTCTAAGCAATTCTGTCGATGTGGATTTTTCCACAAATTTGTAATTAAACAGCTTTGGCTGAAAAGTTTACCCAAAGCTGGGTTGGATTATAGTTTTAGAAAATCCTTCTAGCCACATTGTTACTAAAGCATGCTTGCATTAGAGGAAACAAAACAAAATATCCCTCATATATTGTGTTCAACTATTGGGTTTAGCTTGAAAAATAGATATTTACTGCAGTCGAACTTTACTTTTTCAAGAATTTAATTAAGATTCATTTACAGATGCATTATAAAACTTGTACTGTTAATAATAGTATTATTTATAGCATAAATTGCCTATTCGCTTATTGATGGAAACATTTGAATAGAGATTAGACTGTTTTGCTACAAGAAAACAATCTGCATTTTCTATTGAGAGATATTTTTACAAAAGTGTTCTTTTTAATTAACACAGGCAAATATTTTTAGTGGGTGGTGTAATATGCTGGGACGTCTCAATTTCCAGAAAGAGAATACTTCACCAGGACATGTTTGGGCTTGAACTTTTTTTTTTTTTTTTTTTTGACCAGAGGTCATTGATGCTTAGAATCCCAGGCCAAATTTAGGAGGGTAATCATATGTCAGTTAGCTCAATAATATCTTCACTACTAATATTACATACATAAGACCTTTTCCTTTTTTACATATTCATTTAGCAAATATGCATAAATGAGAAATTCCTTTTTTTAAATTACGGTATTTCTTTATACTGTAATTGTATCTGACAATTTAGTATTAAACAGATGCACACTGCCACCTTTAGGCTGTAGTGGTATTTGGTAGGCTTATATTGTCAATGAAGCCTGCATGTGATCCCTATATCATAGCTCACATGGTATCCGCATGATCGGGAAATCATTCAGATTAGTTACCGATTGTCAGTAGGAACTGGAGCTATCTCTGACATACCAGTGACAAAGAGTCTCGACCAGTGGCTCTGAAAAGTAGGGTGGAGCATTGAGCTGGCAAATATTAATATACAAATTTAGGACAGCAAGAGGTTAAAGCCTAGTTTCAGGCAAAATGTTTTATTTTCTTTTGGTTAGCACAAGAAAGGGATAGAACCATGGTCTTTTGGGTTTTGAGAAGATTTCCTTTCACTTATTCAGGACAGAAAACAATAACTAATTATTATTTATTACAGGTACTTATATAGCCCTGTCAATTTACGCATCACTTCACATAAATATTGTACATTCACATCAGACCCTACCCTCAAGGAGCTTACAATCTATGGTCCCTAAATCACATACAGAGACATGCTAGGGCCAGTTTAGACAGGAGCCAATTAAAATACCAGCATGTCTTTGGAGTGTGGGAGGAAATCGGAGTACCCAGAGGAAACCCACACAGGCACAGGGAGAACATGCAAACTCCAGGCAGGTAGTGTCATAAGTGGTATATGAACTAGCGACCCTAGTGTTGCTAGGCGGAAGTGCTAACCACTTAGCCACTATGCTGCCCCAATAAGAAATATTTCCATATCCATGGGAGACACAGGCAACAACAGTGGTGTAGTGGGTAGCACTCTCACCTAGCAGTAAAAAGGGTCACTGGTTTGAATCCCAACCACGACACTACCTGCCTGGAGTTTGCATGTTCTCCCTGTGCCTGCGTGGGTTTCCTCCGGGTACTCCGGTTTCCTCCCACACTCCAAAGACTTGCTGGTAGGTTAATTGGCTTCTGTCCAAAAAATTGGCCCTAGTATATGAATGCGAGTTGGGGACCTTGGATTGTGGGCTCCTTGAGGGTAGGGACCGATGTGAGTGTACAATGTATGTGTAAATTGATGGCGCTAAATGGGTACCTTAAATAAATAATAATATAGTATATGAGCATCTTAATGAGATGCAATGTACAGGGATAGGGACAATTGTAGACACGCACCCACCCACACTCAGGTTGAACTGGATGGACTGGTGTCTTTATTCAACCTTACTAACTATGTACTATGTAACACATTTTAAATACAATGAAGGGTAAGAACGTCTTTATTGCTGTATGTAACGACTTGTCCCAGGGACTACCACACCACTCATTTCATGTATAGGAGTCAGAACAGGAAGTGAATGAAAAATCTCCCTTGTGAGGCTACAAACAGAAAAAAAATGTGTTTTTTTTTCCACTCTAGACTAGAGTTAGGCTTTAGGTTGTAGAAAAGGAGCCATTGGACAGAGCAGAGCACACAGAGCCAGGCCAGCCTAATCTTCTTAAGATGAAACTCCAGTCAATATTTGTTTAGTTGTGGATAGATAAGGGAAAGGTTAGAGACTCTTTTAAATGTTGTCCCTGATGGAGGAGCTCCCCCCCCCCCATGCTTCTTGTCCTGGTGACATCAAAGATAGAGAGGGGGGGGTGCTCTATAGAGTACACAGGCAGCAATAACTCCTGACCAAGGTTGCATCTATGTTATGCATTTTCCTAGTTTTCAGGGTTTTTTGTACAGTTCGGGGGCTATTTTTGATTCATAATATATATCATAATGTAAATATATAAAAGTATTTCACCTGTAATGTAATGTAGGTTCCAAACATAATTGTTAGAAGAACATGTATTGGAGAGTAGCAGTAGCATCTACAAATGTCAAGAGGTACTTGAGATTTGGTGATTCATACTAGTGGAAACTACTTAGTAAACATTTGCTTTCAAGAAGGTCTGCAGACTTTAATTTCATTGAGAAATACTGCTCTGAATCTGACCATGCACTTATAGAATTTCTTTAGAAAGTTTTAGTGTGAACAAAGTTTGTTAGATTTTCCAATTATTAGTGTGGTCAAATCAACACTCATTTTTGACCCCAATGATGAGAATATTTGAAGGAGCAGGATCAAACATTTTTCTTGAACAAACAGATTCCAAACAGTTTATGTGGTTTTTGCTCAGGAAAGCCTATTTGTTCCAAAATCAAAAGGTAAAAGGAAATAATAGTTTAAAGTACTTGCATTCATCAAGTCATTGAATGTGCTGAGAATTTTGGCATGAATGTTCATATGAAAATCTACTAGTATATGGTCAGCTTAAAAGATACTGTTGGATAAGAGAATCCACCAATCGGTGGTTTAGAGAGGAAAAGCAGATGGCTACACCTTAGTTATGTTGCTGGAATTTTAGCCCTGCTCAGCTTAAAGTGGTTTTAAATACCTTTTTTTTCTTAAAATAGGAAATATGCTATACTTACCTGCTCTTCTGAGGCCCCCTGCCAGCACTCTCTGCTTCTCCTCTTCTGTGTCTGCCATCATATCAAGTCACTTGCTATGTGGGCATATGTGCAGGCCCGATCCTGATCTGGGCTGTGTGTGTCCATAGACACACACAGCTTGGCTCAGCCCTGCCCTCTGCTCACAGGGTTTGATTGACAGCAACAGGAGCCAATAGCTCCTCCCTCTGCTGCTGTTCATTCCTGTGAATCCAGGGAGGGTGGAGAGAGCTGCTACAGACAGGCTCAGCGCTGGACTAAGTGAGGGCTCAGGTAAGTATGTAGGTGGGTGAGAGGGCAATACTGCTACCGAGACATTTTTTACCTTAAAGTGGTTCTAAAAGCAGAAGGTTTTTTTATCTTAATGCATTTCTGTGCATTAAGATAAAAAACCTTCAGTGTGCAGCAGCCCCCCTGATACTTACCAGAGCCACATCTTGATCCAGCAATGTTACATGGCTGTACTGGACTCTCAATCCTGATTGGCTCCTGCTGCTGTCAATAAAAGTCAGTGAGCCAATGAGGAGAGAGAGGGGGCAGGGGCTGAGCTGTGGCTCCATGTCTGAATGGACACACAGAGCAGCGGCTCGGCTCATGTACCTCCATAGCAAGCTGCTTACTGTGAGGGCGCTCGGCGGGAGGGAGGGGCCGGGGCTGACGAGGGACCCGAAAAGAGGAGGATCTGGGCTGCCCTGTGCAAAACCACTGCACAGAGCAGGTAACTATAACGTTTGTTATACAAACAAAAAAAAAAAATACTTTAATATAACTTTAATGCAGAGAATGCATTCAGATAAAACATGTCTTTGCTTTAGAACCATTTTAATTATAATATGCAATGAAAGTCATATAAATAAATAATTCAAAAATCAGCTTATTCACTTGACAGGTACATGCACGATAACACTGTGCAAAGTTCTTTGCCCCTAAAAATATTTTTTTTTTCTAAAAAGAAAGAATTTAAATTAGACTTTGTTTCAAAATGTTGCTTTCTGGTCCCAAAAATAAATAATATCAAAGTCAAACATTTGTAAAGGATTTCATTTTAGGACAAAAATGAAAATCTGTAGTCAATAACATGCAAACACAATTATCACTGAGTGATGGCTCATTGACTTGGATTAACAGTAATTTATTTGAAATACTGCTAATGGTTATTTGATGGCCACTGCACATTAATATGTTACATCTTGCTCAGTGTTTCAGTATTTCACATTGTAGGACAGCAGACTGTAAATGTGCGAGGAGGAAGAATACAGACTCGGAGGCTTTTCGCCTTGTCAGTGGACTGAAAGGTTTTTCTTTATCTCAGAAGTGTCTTTTGTAATGAACAAAATTATTGAACGTGTCAGCTGCCTTATGGGCTATAGTACCATGTGGGTGATATCATTAATGTGAGTACAGAAATCTATATCATTCATTGTCAACTGTTATACTTTGGTAAAAAAAGCATTTTTTTATGCCTTTATTTACAAATAATGGGTATACAGAAAGTAAGTGGTGTACAGGTAGTAATATAAATGCCACATGATATGGCTTTGTCAATAGAAATGCCTAGGCTTTACTGACTGCACTAAAAAAAAAGGTTGTGTCTATCAGTGCCCAGCAGTGCTGCCTATCAGTGCCGCCTATCAGTGCCACCCATCAGTGCCACCCATAAGCAGGGCCGCCATCAGGGGGGTACAGCCATTACAACTGTAAGGGGCCCCGTGTGCACAGGGAGGGGCCAGAGGCTTGTGTGTACAGATTTGTGTGTGTGGGGGGGACGCTGACATATATACAGGTGTGTGGGGGGGCGCTGACATATATACAGGTGTGTGGGGGGGGCGCTGACATATATACAGGTGTGTGTGTGGGGCTGACATATATACAGGTGTGTGTGAGGGGGGCTGCCATATATACAGGTTTGGGCGGGGCTGACAAATATACAGGTGTGAGTGGGCTGACATATATATGGGATTGAGGGGGGCTGAGTGCGTACAGGTGAGGTGGCCGGTGTGCGGATTCAGTAGGATGGCCCATAGGCAAGCCCTGGGGAATGTTGGTGGTCCGGCTCAGGGGGGGTGCGGGGGCCCAGGTCTAAAGCTGTGTAAGGGGCCCAAACATTTCTGATGGCTGCCCTGCCCATAAGTACCCATCAGTGCAGCCTTTCAGTGCCCATCAGTGTCGCCTATCAGTGCCCACCAGTGCCACCTATGAGTGCCCATCAGTGCCGCCTATCAATGCCCATCAGTGCTGCACATCAGTGCCGCCAATCAGTGCCCATTATCAGTGCCACCTCATCAGTGCCGCCTTATCAGTGCCTATCAATGCACCTTATCATTGCCCATCAGTAAAGGAGAAAACTTATTTTTTTACAAAAATGAAACAAAGAAACGTTTTTTTTTTCCAAAATTTTCGGTCTTTTTTAAATTTGTTTAGCAAAAAATAAAAACCGCAGAGGTGATCAAATACCACCAAAAGAAAGCTCTATTTGTGGGAAGAAAATGATAAAAATTTTGTTTGGGTACAGTGTAGCATGACTGCGCAATTGTCACTTAAAAAGTGACAGCTCTGAAAGCTGAAAATTGGCTTGGGCAGGAAGGGTGGTAAGTGCTTGGTATTGAAGTGGTTAAGGAGCGGGCTGGGAAGCCAGCCTCCATGTCCTTAACAACCGATGATTGTTAGCTGTCAACAAGCTTCCCTGCTGGGAGCTGAAAATGTAAACAAAAGAATGCCGGCAATAGAGCATTCAGAAAAAAAAACAGCATGGGGTTCCCCTCCAATCCCCCCCCAATCAAAAAAAAAAAATTGGCGTGAGCCCCCCCTCCAAAATTTATACCAGACTCTATCCAAGCATGCAACCCAGCAGGCCAGGAAAAAGAGGGAGTGCCCCCTCCCCAAAACCATACCAGGCCAGATGCCCTCAACATGGGGGGTACTTTCTCCCCATGTTGATGGGGACAAGGGTTTGTCCCCCACAAATAAAACATACTGCCCAATAAGGATGAGCTCCGGCGGTGTTCGCACAGCCCACGTGCAGAGCCCGCCAGGAAGTTGGCACTGTGCTGTGCTAATCACAGGCAGTGAGACATTTCCCGATGCGCGGCTGCAGAGATCCGAAAATGTCTCACTGCCTGTGATTAGCGCTCCCCAGTGCCGACTTCCTGGTGGGCTCTGCACGTGGTTAAACCCTAAATAATTAGGTGTTCGATTAGACCATCTCAGTGGTCAGTAAAGGAACTTTCACTGTACAGGGGGTGGCAGGCGGGGTTTGCCAATCAAGTCAGGGAAAGTCAGTCCCTAGTAACAAACTAAAACTAAAGCAGAGAGGGGCATTTCTGACTATTAAAAGGTAGAATTAAGCATCTTGTGATAACTGATTTTAGGCAGGACATTTACTTGTATGAACTGGGTGCAGAAGGTGCAAGTGGTTGAACCCACTGGCATATAACAAAACAGGTACTGGTTTTCAATGTCTATTAAAAACCCCAAAGGCAAATAAAGTGTAAACCAACATATTGGTATAAAATTTTATTATTTCATCCCGTTGTCATATTTATGACTACAACAATTAAGACAACCTAAAGCAAAAAGCCTCCTTGAGGAGCTATGGCAGGTAAGGAATCTTGAGTATCCGACACCCAGGTATATCCAAGGCCTGCACCCTCTGCCACGTGCCTTGGTTTCACCCGCTGGTCTCTACATCACTACAGTAGTAATGTAGTGTGCTGGTAGATATTGTTGATTTTTTATTTATTTTTTTCCAAACCTTTTCTGGGGAGTCTAAAGTTTAAAGTATAACTAAAGGTAGAACTGTTTTTTTGGACAGAGTGAAGAGGGATTAGAATCCCTGCAGGATTTCATTGCTCCCTGTTTCCCGATTAGGGAGTTCCACCCTCTCTATTTGCCATGTTTACCGTTATCACTAAATGTGAAAGAAAATTCCAAATTTTGGGTTGTCCCCCAAACAGGAATGGGGGGAAATCTTCCAATGGTGATACTAGTTCTGTTAACCCTGGTGACAATCAGGGATGTCCTCTTCATTTTTTGACTAGGGGACAGGAAATCAAGGGGGAGAAGTCCGTTCAATGGGACACAGTTTTTTTTTTGCCATCTGACAGGGGTTATAACCCTCCATTACTCTATCCAAAATGAAAAAAAGAGCTTTGCCTTTACTACTACTGAAAAAGGTGATAGTTAAAATGTAAGTTCACCTTTACAGAAAAATCTGTAAGGTGAACTTACAAAGGACCCCCTCCTTACCCCCCCCCCCGATATCCCGCTATGAGCCCTGGTATAGCCGTGTCACACCAGTCCAGGGCTTGGAAAGCCCCTCGGCTTTCTCTCCTCTTCTCCCCGGCTGACAGGTCAAGCTACGTGGGTTCTGATTGGTCGCCGCCAATTAGAATGCTCCTAAACATACATCCTAACGGGGTATGTTTTGGAGATTAAGCTGCAGGGCATTTCTAAGCCCTGGACTGGTGACACGGCTATACCAGGGCTCATAGCAGGATATCGCCGCGCTCCAGGTCAGCGGGACTGGGGGGGTGAAGAGGGGTTCCTGTGTAAGTTAACCTTACAGATTTTTCTGTAAAGGTGAACTTACCCTTTAAACATCAAATCACCTTAAATCCAGTCATATGCACACAATGATAATCATATTCCATAAGAGATGAAAAGCCTACTTAGTTCTCCTTGTATTGGAAGATAAAACAAAGCACATTCAACAGGAAAGTTTTACTAACCAGAAATCAGCGTGTGTTCTTTCAGAACTCAGTGTAAACCCAACATTTCATACAGTATATATTGCATCTATCAGTTTTCAGAGCATGATAGCAGAACTGGCTTACTGAAAAGATGAGAGGCTAAAACAAAGATGAACAGAGCTGTAATATCAGAGGCAAGATTTGGAAGGGTACTGTATGTTCTAGGAAAGCCATCAGTATTAACATCTCATTTCCTAGGGAATATTAGGAAAGATAACAGCAGTAATAACCAGTTCTGCCTGAATTATTCAAGATGCATACTTCCCTTAACTCTATTACCCAAGTAAGTAGGAAGTTTGTTTTAAAATATTTGAATAAATAAATAAATGTACTATTCAGATATACAGGAATGGGAAAGTAAAGTAACAATCTATAAATATCAGTGTGCGTTTTTACTTACAGCAACTACTGTACATAACCTCTATGTTTGTTGGCTTTCAGATATTTGCTTAAAGGCATAGTTCACCTTGACCAAAAAACTTCCTCTGCAGGTAGGGAACACCTGTAAAAACAAACTGTGCAGCTCTGACCAAAGTTGAATAATGTCCTTGCTATCAGTGTAGGACATTTACATACCTCCCAAAGCCTTGCTGAGAAACTCCCAGGGATATCATCACCCCCTCCTGTCTCGTTGCTAGGATGTTGCTAAGACAAGGAAAGCCACTTCCCATGGGGCACTGGACAGAGAGGAGGGGCCAAGAGCATCGGTGGGGGACCTGAGGGGAGGAGGTTCAGGGCCGCTCTGTACAATTTCATTGCACAAAGGATACAAGTATAGAGATTATTTTTCCCTTAATAATCACTTAAATGCTGCAAGGCAGAAGTTAACCTCTGAGCCACTATGCTGCATTTTATTAGACAGGAAGTCAGTGAAAATCTACAACAGGGCCGCAGCAATAAAAAGCCAAACAAGGCTTCTAGCCGTCCCATACGTTTATGAAAAAGAAAGCATTTTATTTCTATCTGTGTTGCTGTTGTATGTTGTAGAATTATTTATTAAAGGGAATTGAAGATAAAACTGATCTCCATACTGGCTGTCACCAGTTTTTTGATGATTTTGCTTTCTGTCCACACATACTTTCTATAGTTCCATTTTTAATGAATCAAATAATTTTTCAACACACAACAACATTCTTCAGTTCTGGAACTGCCAGTGAGGATAATTAATTTGTGACCCTGTGTGGATAGAGTTTCACATGCACTTTGGTGATTGTATATTTTTTCTAGCTGAGGCTACTGTTATCGACAATAAGGCCTGGGAGACAATGTCTCTGCGGCATCTTTCTTCTTGATGTATTAAAGCGAGCGCTGACCCTGCTTTACGAAGATCTAGACATGTGATTTATTGTTGTCTTCTTTAGTAGATTGACTAAAAGCCTTGTAAAGAACACTGTTACACCTCAGTTTATTGTTGCTTTATTTATAGATTAAGAAAGTCAATTACAGCCCATTATCACTTAGATTTGATAATTGTGGGTGAGTATTGAAACGAGGAATTACATCTATTGAGATGAAAGTATACAGTACTAACAAATGAAATGTTTTATGGCAGTTCTCATGTATAAGAACTTGCCCAAACGCAAACTTGCCACACTTTCAAAATGAAATCTTATATATATACATATATATATAATTTTTTTTAAAAATATACAGCTGGCTAAAGTATCTTAAAGCCTAAGTTTACCTAAAAATCAAAAAAACAAACAAAACCCTCACTAAATAAGCACAAGGGACATTATTTATCTTCAGGGTGATGTGTCCATTGTGATTCTGTCTTCAAGTTCAGTACAGTAATCATCTTCTTCTTCCAATGCCATCACCTTTATTAGAGCAGCGTTACAGCAAGGGTTAATAGAACTGAGGAGCTATCACAAGCGCTCATCAAGAGTGTCTGACTATGCCCATCCCTTTTTAACACAGCTCTTCCATTCATAGAAGCCATACAAGTGCTTCAATGATTACTATGGAACTAGAAGACAGGAGAACAAGTTGCACATCACACTGAAGGTAAGTTGTGTTTATTTATTTATTTTTGTTTGTTTTGATTTTTTTTTAGGGGGGAAAACTCGGGCTTTATCTTGTTTTTCAGCCTCCTGTGATCCCCCTATACAGCAGGTCTCTGAGTCAATCAGACCAAATAGAGGAGGAAGCAGAGTTGTGATCCCACCCATGTGCTACTGCTACTTCACTGTCCAATCATAACCTAGGATGGATCCTAAACCAGATTGCATTGGTCCGCTGCACTGCAGACTGCCAAGAATTCTCAGGCAGTAAATGGCTCGGCTCTATTGTCTAGCAGGGGATTCCAGATCACTACAAAGACTTGGCAGGATTTCAAATCTTTTGGCAACTAATACCGTGTACACACGGGCGGACTTTTCGGCATCAAAGGTCCGACGGTTTTTCTGATGAACTTTCGATGGACTTCCGATGGACTTTCGAACAAACGGACTTGCCCCCACACGATCACACCAAAGTCCAACGGATTCATACGTGATGACGTACGACCGCACTAAAATAAGGAAGTTCATAGCCAGTAGCCAATAGCTGCCCTAGCGTAGGTTTTAAATCCATTGGACTAGCATACAGCCGAGCGGATTTTTTGACCAGACTCGAGTCCGTCGGAAAGATTTGAAACATGTTCCAAATCTAAAGTCCGTCTGATTTTTGACCGAAAAAGTCAGCTGCGCGTCCGATGAAGCCCACACACGGTCGAATTGTCCCATCGGACCAGTCCTGTCGAAAAATCCGCCCGTGTGTACACGACATTACAGTTTCCACATATGCGTTCCAACGATACACTTAGCCGTTTGATGCAGTAAAGCTTTAAACTGACCTTGAAGGTTGTTACTTAAAGTGGATATACAGTATCTCACAAAAGTAAGTACACCTCTCACATTGTTGTAAATATTTTATTGTATCTTTTCACGTTACAGCACTGAAGAAATGACACTTTGCTACAATGTAAAGTAGTGAGTGTACAGCTTGTATAACAGTGTAAATTTGCTGTCCCCTCAAAATAACTCAACACACAGCCATTAATGTCTAAACTGCTGGCAACAAAAGTGAGTACACTTCTAAGTGAAAATGTCCAAATTGGGTCTAATAAGCCATTTTTCCTCCCTTGTGTCATGTGACACGTAAGTGTTACGGGGTCTCAGGTGTGAATGGGGAGCAGGTGTTAAATTTGGTGTTATCGCTCTCACTCTCTCATACTGGTTGCTGGAAGTTCAACATGGCACCTCATGGCAGAGAACTCTCTGAGGATCTGAAAAAAATAATTGTTGCTCTACATAAAGATGGCCTCGGCTATAAGAAGATTGCCAAGACCCTGAAACTGAGCTTCAGCACGATAGCCAAGACCATACAGCTGTTTAACAGGACAGGTTCCACTCATGACAGGTCTCGCCATGGTCGACCAAAGAAGTTAAGTTGCGTGCACGTGCTCAGCATCATATCCAGAGGTTGTCTTTGGGAAATAGATGTATGAGTGTTGCCAACATTGCTGCAGAGGTTGAAGGGGTGGGGGGTCAGCCTGTCAGTGCTCAGACCATACTCTGCACACTGCATCAAATTGGTCTGCATGGCTGTCTTCCCAGAAGGAAGCCTCTTCCTAGGATGATAAGAAAGCCCGCAGTTTGCTAAAGACAAGCCGACTAAGGACATTGATTACTGGAACCATGTCCTGTGGTCTGATGAGACCAAGATAATCTTATTTGGTTCAAATGGTGTCTAGCGTGTGTGGAGGCAACCAGGTGAGGAGTACAAAGACAAGTGTGTCTTGCCTACAGTCAAGCATGGTGGTGGGAGTGTCATGGTCTGGGGCTGCATGAGTGCTGCTGGCACTAGGGAGCTACAGTTCATTGAGGGAACCATGAATGCCAACATGTACTGTGACATACTGAAGCAGAGCATGATCCCTTCCCTTTGGAGACTGGGCCACAGGGCAGTATTCCAACATGATTACGACCCAAAACACACCTCCAAGATGACCACTGCCTTGCAAACGAAGCTGAGGGTAAAGGTGATGGACTGGCCAAGCATGTCTCCAGACCTAAACACTATTGAGCATCTGTGGGTTATCGTCAAACAGAAGGTGGAGGAGCGCAAGGTCTCTAACATCCACCAGATCTGTGATGTCGTCATGGAGGAGTGGAAGAGGACTCCAGTGACAATCTGTGAAGCTCTGGTGAACTCCATGCCCAAGAGTCTTAAGGCAGTGCGGGAAAATAATGGTGGCCACACAAAATATTGACACTTTGGACCCAATTTGGAGATTTTCACTTAGGGGTGTACTCACTTTTGTTGCCAGCAGTTTAGACATTAATGGCTGTGTGTTGAGTTATTTTGAGGGGACAGCAAATCGACAGTCTTGTCACATGAAAAGATATAATAAAATATTTCCAAAAATGTGAGGGGTGTACTCACTTTTGTGAGATACTGTAAACCTGATTCATGCAATTTGAGCTGGGCACATATATCTGCAGTTTTCTTATCTCTCTTCAAAGCACTAAATCCCTTGGCTTTCTCCTGCTCTGTTCTTCTGTTATCAGCATGATAACTTCTGACAAGTGCTCTGACACATATGATAAACCCAGGCTGAAATTTGTGTCGGAGAGGTTGCTGTAAATAGATTAGCAGACAACTGAACTTTACACAGAACAGCTCTGAGAGTCTCTACTTATGTGGAGAGACGGTGTGTGCCTTTCCTCCAATCAGCTGTCTTGCCTGTGTGCCCAGACTTCACACTTAGTGCTGAACAGGAAGATAAAATCTCTAACACAATCTGAACTTTCTAAACAGTATATAAAGCTGAAGACAGCAGATATACATGTAAAACTTATGTAGGGAGATTTGTTTCATCTCTGTGTATCATCTGAGGCTGTTCACTTCACTGGGTATATGTGAGGGTTTACATCCACTTTAAGATTCTAACTTTGTTTTACATTAGAAACAACTCCACATAGAGTACCACTATGTCTGAAAAAAATAGCAACCCACTGCACTAGCTTTCATTTGTGATTCTTACTCCTGGTCTAATGGCTAGGTAGTACAGTTCTTTATCTATGTGGATGAGTTGTAAAGCTAAACTCTAGCCCTGTTCAGCATTGGACAGCTGTACAGACTTATTTCCTGTCCTGAAATGGATTACTGTGATTTCTCTGCACAGTGTGCATTAGAAGCTGCAGCAAGTCAGATAGAGCCAGGCTAATTTCCTGGCTGGAGGACGTTCACTATTACCTGGCCATTTCCTGCCCAACCTGTCTGTCCCTGGCCCACCCCTTTCATTCATAGTATTTCAGTTCTTTCAATCGTGGAGGCTTAGCATCACATGCAAGCATTACTCAGGGTAATTTGCAAGCAAAACTAGCCTGCCTAAGAAGGCCCCATCTTATAGATTGACACCCAGCCCTCAAGACATTTTTGATATCTCCCGAACTTCTTTCAAGGGCTTAGCCCACTGCTTGCATCAAGGCTGAAGATGAAGACTCCTGAAAGGCCTACTGAGGCGGGATATTGTGATGTGTTAGGATGCAATGCACAGCACCCTGCCAGCCCATTCCATCAGCTATGATCTGCCTGCATTGTATAGAGAAATACAGAGACCCAGGGATAATATCCCTGGGTCTAAAATAAGACATTTCATGAAAATGGAAAGGTTTTATTTAAAAATTTAATAAGCATGCTGATGAGGGTGGAAAGAACCAGGGAAGGAAAAATATAAGCAGAACAAGCTTTAGCTTTTTAAGCAGCAGTATGTTTTATATAAAAGTAGAAATACCCTAACATTATTATATGCTGTTTAGCAGCTATAATGAATTGTCATTTAAAGCTGCATGCAATCAAAGAATTACTCTGAGTTGTTTATGCTTGGAGGAATTATCCATCACCATGAGACATACTTAATGTATATGTCTGTTAAAACTAGAAGAAACACAATTCTCATACCTGTTTCAGCCTGTAAAACATAGATCTTTATCTCAGAGATTTGATATGAGATTAAAGCTGAGGTCTGAGGACTTGGCGCCTGCCATGCGTTCAAGTGTGTAGATTAGTGTCTCTCTGCTAGGCATGAAGACACTTTAATTTCTTCCCTGTCTCTGTGCCTTTTGTGCCCCATCGCATTGTGAACTATTGCTAATTACTAGGTATCCTACATGCCCATCCAACTCTGAAGCTCACTCAATAATTTCTTGCCCTGTCAGGCAACAATGACAGAAACCAGTGTACCTCCTAATACAACAATATTAGCAGGGAAAACGTGATGCAAGTCATGAAAGATGGGATCTGTACACTGGATATTTCATGCAAGGAATATCTGCATGGAATATCCTAAACCTGCTCCTCTTTTTTGTCTATGAAAAGGCAGGGTGTCGGCTCAAGGAAGCCCTTCTTTGCTCCTTATAAAAGAGAATAGATGAATGAGAGCTGCAATCCAATTTTTTCTCTTCTGAATAATTTTATTCAATTATTCACAATGTACCTGCAACCATGATGTCTCCACCCAAAAACCACTGCCTCCTTAAAAGTAATTGTAAAGGTAATTTATAAATAAAAACATGCTATACCTACCTTCTCTGTGCAATTTTTTTTGCAAATAGCAGCCCCAATCCTCCTACCAAGGTCCCCCACCCACGCTCCCGTTTCCTCCCCCCTTCTGATTGACCCCATAACAATCCATTTGCTATGGGGGCACTCATACAGACTCGGTCCCAAGCTGGGCTCTGTGTGTCCATATACACACACACACAGCGCGGCTTGGCCCCACCCCCGCTCTTTCCTTACAGGCTGCGATTGACAGTAGGAGTCAATGGCTCCAGCTTCTGCCTCCAAGTCTAGTGAGAAGAGAGAGAGAGGTGAGAGCCACTGCTCTTGGGCACAGTGCTGGATCAGGATTGGACTCAGATAAGTGTTTAGGGGGGCTGGGGGGAGCTGAACACAGAAGTTTTTTTTTTACCCTAATGCAGAGAATGCATTAAAGTAAAAAAAATTTGCCTTTACAACCACTTTAATATGTTTTACCTTGAATGGCCTAATCACAAGGATGGTCCTTGTTCCTTGATGAAGTCATTCTTGGTGAAACACGTTAAGGAGGCAGTGGTTTTTGGGTGGAAACACTATGGTAGCAGGTACATTGTCGATGATTGAATAAAATTACTTGAAAAAGAAGAGATTGGAGTGTGGCTCTCATTCATCTATTAGTTTTCATCCACTGTAACTACTATCTTCCCAAAATGCATTTGATTGTAACAGCATAAACTCGCTGGGAAAGGAAGAGAATTGATATTCATTCAAGAAAAATAGTTTGATATACATCACAATATCAGGTCAGGATAGTAAAGTAGCAATGAGCCTTGTAGCGGGGTGCCTGTAAAACAAGTTAAAATTTACAGGAAAAGTGATTGATGGGGATATATATTCCTCTATGGATTCTTAGATATGCAATCTAAAATAATTACAGCAAAGACTTCAGGGTAGAAAAGGATAGTTCTTTACCCTGTATTGGTAAAGTCCATTCCGGGGCTGGTTTTATTGGGAGTCTGGTAGAGATCCGGGTGGGACAGACTTCCAAGTCCGTGGACCGCAGTTTAAGATTTTCTTTTCGAACTTGATTAAGGCAGCTGGTCCTAGCTCTCAGGGAGAGAGAGAGTGTCTCCATGTGAGGAGCGTGGCTGCTCATCCCTGATGTTGGATATAAAGGATTTGCGTTTGTAAGGACGCTTACTACAAGACCTAGGACTGGTCAGTTTATGGACACAGTTAGGCTCGGTAGAGCAGAAGTTGTATTGTTTGTTGTTAAGTATTGTTGTTTGATTGCTGGAAGAGCTGGTGGCTTGAGGGACCAGTACCTGTAGCAGCAGTGCTGTTGAAGAGTAGCCAGGTGGGCTTGTATTTTCAGTTGTGTCTGAATGACGTTTAAACCCCTGTGTGGGATTCCTGAGTGGGCTTTTGTTTCGTTTTTATCATTTAATAAACGTGGGTTACCAGGCCCTTAACTATAAACACCTGTCTGATGTGGACTCACTACATGAAAACGCATCTACCACTGAGCTGAAAAATCCCCCATGCCACAGCCTGTATAGCAGAACTAGTGGGCTGTCTTTTTATGATTTTAGTATTGAATAGCTTTTTACATTAGCTTGCATACTTTTTTAACAGTTGAGTAATGCAGCCGTTTATAAGCATGCAAGTTAAGGTGCCCCTAGACTTCATAATTCTGTGACTAAGCCCCTGAAAGAGATGAAACACCTTGGTGGAAATCAGCCTCTAGATGAACCATATAAATATCTTTGAAGTGGTATGGATGTGTGTGGCATTCCGTTACTTTTGTCCCTAGACATCAGATGACAGACTCTCGATCAGGCCATATTTGACTGGATTGGGTAAGAGTTTACCTGCAGATACTGTTGGCTAAGTCAGATGTCTGAGAATAAAACTGAAACTGGGGTGCAAAATTTACATGATTGCTGCTTTCCCCCCCTGTATGAGTTTAAGCTGCAGATGTCTATATGCCATAGGCCTTTAGGGTAAACAGTAATTAATGCAATCAATGATGTTTGGGCTCATTTAGATGGCCATGTGAGTTTTTTAGGCAGATTTAAATGCAAGCTCAACGTTAGGCAGGCAGATGGAAACAGATTACCTCCACATTTGTCTTGGTCTGAAAAAAAAAAAAAAAAAAGCAATGGAAATAGTTTCCATCTTTCTGACCTTATTATTACAAATTGGAGGTAAGCATAGGCATGTGCACAGGGTGTGCCAGATGTGTCGGGGCACACCCTAATCACCCCATGCGTATTAGCATTATTGCTCTGTGTGCCAGTGGAAAGATAGGAAAGATCTCCCTTCTACTGGCTCTGCCCAGCATGGAGATCAATGTGCTGGGGCCATATACAGTGGGGACGGAAAGTATTCAGACCCCCTTAAATTTTTACTCTTTGTTATATTGCAGCCATTTGCTAAAATCATTTAAGTTCATTTTTTTTCCTCGTTTATGTACACACAGCACCCCATATTGACAGAAAAACACAGAATTGTTGACATTTTTGCAGATTTATTAAAAAAGAAAAACTGAAATATCACATGGTCCTAAGTATTCAGACCCTTTGCTCAGTATTTAGTAGAAGCACCCTTTTGGTCTAATACAGCCATGAGTCTTTTTGGTAAAGATGCAACAAGTTTTTCACACCTGGATTTGGGGATCATCTGCCATTCCTCCTTGCAGATCCTCTCCAGTTATGTCAGGTTGGATGGTAAACGTTGGTGGACAGCCATTTTTAGGTCTCTCCAGAGATGCTCAATTGGGTTTAAGTCAGGGCTCTGGCTGGGTCATTCAAGAACAGTCACGGAGTTGTTGTAAAGCCACTCCTTCGTTATTTTAGCTGTGTGCTTAGGGTCATTGTCTTATTGGAAGGTAAACCTTCGGCCCAGTCTGAGGTCCTGAGCACTCTGGAGAAGGTTTTCGTCCAGGATATCCCTGTACTTGGCCGCATTCATCTTTCCCTCAATTGCAACCAGTCATCCTGTCCCTGCAGCTGAAAAACAATCCCACAGCATGATGCTGCCACCAACATGCTTCACTGTTGGGACTGTATTGGACAGGTGATGAGCAGTGCCTGGTTTTCTCCACACATGCCGCTTGGAATTAAGGCCAAAAAGTTCTATCTTGGTCTCATCAGACCAGAGAATCTTATTTCTCACCATCTTGGAGTCCTTCAGGTGTTTTTTTAGCAAACTCCATGCAGGCTTTCATGTGTCTTGTACTGAGGAGAGGCTTCCGTCGGGCCACTCTGCCATAAAGCTCCAACTGGTGGAGGGCTGCAGTGATGGTTGACTTTCTACAACTTTCTCCCATCTCGTGACTGCATCTCTGGAGCTCAGCCACAGTGATCTTTGGGTTCTTCTTTACCTCTCTCACCAAGGCTCTTCTCCCCCGATAGCTCAGTTTGGCCGGACGGCCAGCTCTAGGAAGGGTTCTGGTCGTCCCAAACGTCTTCCATTTAAGGATTATGGAGGCCACTGTGCTCTTAGGAACCTTAAGTGCAGCAGATTTTTTTTGTAACCTTGGCCAGATCTGTGCCTTGCCACAATTCTGTCTCTGAGCTCTTCAGGCAGTTCCTTTGACCTCATGATTCACATTTGCTCTGACTTGCACTGTAAGCTGTAAGGTGTGTGGCTTTCCTAATCAAGTCCAATCAGTATAATCAAACACAGCTGGACTCAAATGAAGGTGTAGAACCATCTCAAGGATGATCAGAAGAAATGGACAGCACCTGAGTTAAACATATGAGTGTCACAGCAAAGGGCCTGAATACTTAAGACCATGTGATATTTCAGTTTTTCTTTTTTAATAAATCTGCAAAAATGTCAACAATTCTGTGTTTTTCTGTCAATATGGGGTGCTCTGTGTACATTAATGAGGAAAAAATTAACATAAATGATTTTAGCAAATGGCTGCAATATAACAAAGAGTTCAAAATTTTAAGGGGGTCTGAATACTTTCCGTCCCCACTGTATATGTAGATACACACATGTTTTTGAGCTTTAGGATGCACACCCTAATGCAATAGGCTGCCCACACCTATTGAGGAAATGGATATGGATGCACTTCCATTTATATCTTGCCTGCTCATAGACCTAGCATAGTTTCATTAAGCTCTGCAAATTAAAAACTGAATGGACACGAATGTCACAAAAGTGACATCCATTCCATGTGCCTCTGATTCAGTAGAGGATTTGTTCATGGATTCCCAGCTGATTGGAACAAGCACCACCCATGTAAAAGAGGCCTGGCCTCCATAGACGCAAGAAGGTGGTCAGATTTGTTTGTATGTCTATTTTGCCACCCACCCTCGGGGCCCTAGGCTAGGACTACACTGGTGATTAAATTTCTTTGCAACTTACATATTTATCTACTAATTGTCAATTATCTCTTTAGCCCCACAGTGATATACAAGTGTTGCAAATAAGGATACTGCTAGAGAGTAATTAAATCTCTCTGTAGCTTTAATTGCCAGTGTAGCCCTAGCTGTGTCACTTTTGTTTCAAAAAATAAACAAAACGTTATACATTCCTTTTAGGCTTTGTGTGCATTAGAGCAGTGGTCATCAACCCTGTCCTCAGGGCCCGCTAACAGGCCAGGTTTTATGTATTACCTTGGGGAGATGCAGACTAGAATACTGCAATCACTGAGCAGCAAATGATATCACCTGTGATGTACTTCAGTTATCTTGCAAACCTGGCCTGTTAGTGGGCCCTGAGGACAGGGTTGATGACCACTGCATTAGAGCATACAATATAAAATTCTGTCTTTTTTCTTTGCCTGGGAATGCTAGTTTCTGTATACAGCTGCCCCTAGACATGAATGTATGTAGGTATATGCTAGTATTTCTGTAAACAGGTTGTCATATGGGGGCCCGAGATCAGCAGCAGCCTTTTGTAAAAGCAAATCATTCTTTGATAACTCCTCAAAAACAGGTAAACATAAATAGTTTCCTTACACAAAAAGTCAAACACAACTGTCTCACCGCCGATCTCTTGGTCCAATACTGGGTTAGGGATCCTCTGTCTTTCAGGGTGCTGTGCAGCTCGCAGGGGTTCAGCAAACGATGCCTCACTTCCCAGAGCATTCACCTTTGCTCACAGCTTGTAAACTCCTCCACACTGCCTCACTGACACAGGTGGTGATTCCACCCTGCTGTTTTTTAAGCCTCCCTTACCTGTGGCTTAGCTCAATAGAGGATCAAAGCCCTTGTAGTCAGGGTTTGGAGGTTCTTCCCACCAAAAACTTTTTTGAACCTCCGAAATTTGGGCCCTTAATGCAGGCTTATCATCCCAGAAAGTACTGGAAATCAGTCCTCTCTATTCAAACTCCCCCTGGAACACCCCACATGCATGGGTGAGAAGCCCTGAGTACTCCTGTGACCTAAACTGCCCCTGTAAAGGGACCACAACTCAAATATATCTGCTCTCCAGTACACATTACCAGTGTCCTGTATGCCTTGTATAGTGTACGGATATATTCCCTGAATGCAAAATGTCTACATTTGGAGAATACGTCCATACGCTGCGTGTGGGTGTATTTGGGATTATACAGGGTGGTCAGATCACTGTCCCATACCTGATCGGAGGCCAAAATGCAGAGAGGGCTCCCCTTGCAGCTAAGTGCAGTACACCCTTGAAGATGGTACAGAGGGTGCAGTGCCCTAAGAAGCACAGGTTGCCTCACAGGTTCTGAAGAGTAGGACTGATGGTCAGGAGCAGATGCAGGTAGCAAACAGGAACTTGCCGACATCATACACAGGAAGGCAAGCCAGGAGTAAATAGCAAAGTCCGTAATGCAAGCCGGGATCATATACTGGAGATAGCAGCAGAGTTGGTAGAACAAGCCAGGGGTCAAAGCCAGGCAAGGAGATCAGACAGATCAGAGGCAAGCCAGGTCACAACAGGAAATCCAAGGGTGAATGCACAAGGCTCAGGAACACAGGAAGGCTGACAAAAATCCAGCAATTTGTGAGTGGAGCTGCTGTCCTTATATAGGCCAGTGGATATTGGCAATTAGCGTGCTTTGCATACGCCGTCACTTATGCAGATTTGTCATTGAGTGCCGTTCGCTAATGCGCGCATGAGACGATATTGGATGTTAGCATATTTGCCAAATCTTCTCGTAATTCTTCCCTGACAATCACACATGGGCACATTTGGGATCATACAATGTAAAATTCTGTCTTTTTTTCCCATGCATGGGAAGTCCAGGTGTTGCATACAGTCCATGGGTGGCTGTACGCAACATCTGGACTTCCCGGGCATGAAAAAAGAAAGAATTTTAACCAGAATGATCCCAAGTGTGCCCAGGTTTATAAAACCTTAAATGTTTCACTCAAACTTGTTGCATTTGGGAACCCGCTTGCTTACTAAGTGGTTTGTTAGGTACCTAGTTACTTATTAGAGCAATCCTTGTAAGTGCTGATATCTTAATTTTCTAAAAGGTAGTAAGGCTAGCTTTACATGTCAAGACTTCTCTGCTGTTCAGCCATGCAGGGTGAACAAGAAGAATCAATATACTCCCTCATTCGCACTAAAGCCCCGTACACAAGGCACAAGGGCCAAATGCCGATCGGCATTAGCCTATTTAATTAAAACTGGCTGACATTTGGCCCATGCGTAAGGTACTCGGTCTGACAGAAGCTGGCCGTTTGACCGGCTTCTGTTGGACAAGCATGCTGGAAAACCAGCAGCCAACCTGCTCCTGATCAACGCTCTCAGCCAATGGCGGAGAACGCTGATCGGATTGTTCTGGGGGAAGGGGGGTCTTCCCCCTGTCAGAACACAGCAGCCTAGCAGGGGAGATCACTGTACTAATGTCTGATCATTAGTATAGTGGCTCCGACTAGAGCTAATGTTTTTTTTTTTTTTCCGGCTGGGTTGAACAGAAAAAAAAGAATAGTGTGTACCAGGCTTAAATATCTGAAGACTTGCATTACGACTGCAGTCACTGTTCAGCCAACTGTTTTTCACTTGGCTCCATCAGCTTTGATATCAACTTTTGTCAAAGTGGGTGGTGCTGATGGTTGGTGATCCATGTATTGCCAACTTGAGCCTGTGAAAATGCAGGCCAATGGCCTATCCAGTTTGTTTGATGTTACTAAGGAACCATTGTCCACTTCTGTGCCAGTTTCTGTAATCTCGTGCTACCAGGTGCAGTATGCTTTTTATACTTATTCTGGAATAGGCTGCAGCTTCTGGCTGTGAAATTGGTCCTTACAACCTGCCCTTGCTTTGGTTTGTGTATGAAAGCTGCTGCATTCTGCAGATAGGTAATGACATTGTGGAGCAAATCAACGCAGGGGCAAATCTCTCCAATTCAGGACCATTCAGAACAGGTGGGTATTGGCTGCATAAGGACTTGGATAACAAAGGAGCTAGATGTAGAATATGAACGTCAGATTAATAAAAACAAGAGCTATTCAGTAGGAAAGTAGTGATCCCTGTGTCAAGTTAAAAGGCAGATTTTCATGTTTACCTGGGGTGGTCTATGTTACACGTCTGTGTATTCAATAAGTGAGCACATGGTATCTCTGTGCACCCACACTTTCTTTTGTCACTTCAATGATGGATGTTCTATAGATTTAATTTACATCTAACAGCTTCGCTTGTCGCAAAAACTTGAATCCTATTTTGCATTCATCATTTGCATAGTGCACAATAGCATATTCTGAATAACCCCCTGTATTAATAACATGAACTCTGCCTTGAAGTTGGAGGAAATGGCCCAGATTCAGACAAAGGAAGCTGCTTTTTAAGCTTGAAAAAGCACATATATCATATTCAGAAGACTGATGAGATTTTATTGATTGCTTCAAAGTACATCTTTAGCAAAAAAGCAACTTCATTATTGACACGACTCTTCAAGTGCTGACTTGCTACTTAACAACAGCTGGTCAATAAAAGCCACATAATAATTATTTCAAAGCTGAAAAGCTGTTAGAAATTAAGGCTTCTGATTAAGTTAGGATGTATTCTAGTTTGCTGTGCCAAGAATCAGTAGAGGGCTGTGGACTGAGAGGATAAACTGACAATATTTGACTGCCAATAGATCCCTGGATGATTATCCATTTAGACCCTTGGCCTGGTGTAAATACTATCAATGCAACTTCTGTTAGAGTTAAAGGCCAAAATGCTCTCAATATCAAAATCAGCCAGGTTTTACAGTCATTGACTTATGATACTGTACAATCCACACCAACCAATCATATTAAATGGCAAATAAAAAATGATACTCCGTCCAGTGATTTGTGACTAATCTTTTATCATTGATAATCATTGTTCCTGACCAAATTATGACCATAGTGGGTTCCTTACAGCAGGAGTCCTCAACCACCGGGCTTCGGCCTCTCTGCAGCCGGGCTGCGGGTGCGGACGGCTGACATGAGACAGCTGGGGGGCCAGCATTAAACACCTGGGCAGGCGGCATGAGAGAGTCGGGTGGTCAGCATAAGAGAGCCGGATGGATGAGAGAAGTGAGCGGGCGGGCAAGCAGATATGACCTCATCTCTCTCTCCTCCCTCTGCATCACCGCTCTTCCACCCTCACAGCCGGTGTTCTGTCAGCCTCAATGTCGATGGTGCGGCAGGGAGCAGAGTGATGAGATAATCTCTCACCGCCCACCCTGCATCACCGCTCTTCTGCCTTCACTTGGAACCCACCACTGCACAGAGGCCTCTGTGCTAAATGGACCAGTGCTGCCACCAATGCAGTGACAATTCACATCTGGTGGCAGGCAGCATGACAAGTGACATTCCACATCTGATGACAGGCAACGTGGCAGGTGACATGGCAAGTGACATTCTGCATCTGGTGACAGGCAACGTGGCAGGTGACGTAGCAAGTGACATTCATCATCTGGTGACAGACAATGTGGCAGGTGGCATGGCAAGTGACAATCCACATCTTTTGGCAGGCAGCGAGGCAGGTGACAATCCACATCTGGTGGCAAGCAGAGTGGCAAGTGACAATTTACATCTGGTGGCAGGCAGCGTTGCAAGTGACATTCTGCATCTGGTGGCAGGCAGTGTGGCAAGTTAAATTTTGCATCTGGTGTCAGTCAGCATGGCAAATGACGATTTACATTTGGTGGCAGGCAGCGTGGCAAGTGATATTCTGCATCTGCTGACAAGCAGCGTGGCAAGTGCCAATCCACATCTGGTGGCAGGCAGCATGGCAAGTGACATTCTGCATCTGGTGGCAGGCAGCATGGCAAGTGACAATTCACATCTGGTAGCAGGCAGAGTGGCAAGTAACAATCCACTTCTGGTGGGAGGCAGCGTGGCAAGTGACATTCTGCATCTGGTGGCAGGTAGCGTGACAAGTCACAAGCTGCATTTGGTGGCAGGCGACATGGGCAGGTGACACGCTCAGGGCTCCCAATGATTCTGCATTTTGGTGAGTTGAACTATTTAATTTATTACTACAATGTAATAATAGAAATAATGCGCTTCAATCACCCTGACACCATATCAAGCATGGTGCAATGATGATTGAAGCGCTAATACCAGCCATTGCCCTGACGATTACCCCCCCGCGCCCCCCCCCCCATCATTGGCACAATTTTCTTCCACGCAGCCGGTCTCCGGTGCCAAAAAGGGTTGGGGACCACCGCCTTACAGTGCACAATTTTAGCAATAATGTGCTGCTTTCTCTCTACCTGTCATTCCTGGTGACACATGAATCAATGAAATAATATAAAAGTGCTAACCTTTGCCTGTTCACATAGTTATGGGAAGTATGTAATATTACAAGTTTATAGAGAAGCTTCAAAACTGAGCGCCTTCAGGAGAATGTTCATGAGCAAAGTCAAAGGACAGCAGAGTGCTGATGATTTCCAAGCTACTTGTGGGGGGGTGGGGTGTAATACTGGCATAATACCGGGGCAATACATTGTATTGGTTGAAAAAAAAAAGTAAAGTTGTGCTATTTGTTTTACTATAAGCTGTTCATTTAGCAGAAGTCACAAATGCATAGCAAAGATAAAGTAATATTAATGAACTTTCATTTGCTTGTCTACATGACTTGAAGTAATTTGTGGGAAGGGTTAGAATAAAATTTGCAGTTTTCTTCTGTTTGCTATTTTTTTTAAAAACACAATGTAGCAAAGATTAGTTAAGGGGAACTTCATCTCACACCATGTTTTAAAATCTTTCAAAAGTGTTAAACCAGTTAAATTTGCTTTTTGTTTTATCAATATTTGGTTGTAACGAGTGTACAGAATGCCAGGGATGGGTCCTGATTGGTAGAAACATGTCTCCATTATTTGGGTTTTGGTCCCTTTAAAGTGAACTTGAATTCAATTTATGAGCATTCATGAGTTCTGAGGGCGAGGGGTTCTGAGATAGTCCACTTAGAGAGGAGAGGACTGATTTACATTGCTCTCAGGATTGGTATGTCCTCGTTTGGGTGGTATAGTCTCTCCAACCCTGATTACAGGGATTTTAGTCCTGAAAGGGTTAACCCATCTGCAGGGGAGAAAAGAAAAAGAGCAGGGAACGGCCAAGTGGGTGTCTTTGAGGTGGAGTAGAGCAGACCACAGCTGAGTGAGCAGTGTGGACTAGCTTGTGACTGAGACATGGTTGCTGAACTGTGGAGACCTCCTCATTGGGACCCCCAAAGCAGGTGGGAACTTTCAAAAACCCCATTAAGGGATGAGTGTTACTGGTGGTGAGCTGAACCTTTATTTTCTACCACAAACTATTTTGGTTTGTTTTTCCTTGCTGCAGATAAGCTGTTTTCTGTTTGCCTGTTTCTGAAAATAAAAGACTGTTTGCTTTTACCAATAAGGCTGGTTGGTGATCCTGAACTTCCACATATTACACTAGATACAAGATACACACAGTAGTGATTGTGCAACATCTGATGTTTACTGGCTCTGTATCATCTAACCACTTTATTCATGGTCCAATTACAGGTTATAGAGCTGTAAAAGACCATTCCCAGTAAATGATTACAGGTCTGTGATAGATCACAAACCTGTAGCTAACAAAAACAAGAATGGTCATTTTTTTGTGTCTTCCCAAGATCAAGCTGCCTACAAACGTCTACCAAGAAAAAAATAAATAGAAAGGTTTTTTTTTAAATTGAATTACAGCTGAAAATTCTAAACCGTGTACAAAAATGTTTTATGGAATCTGATAAATATGATATCTAATATTTTGAAGCATGTATTTAAAGCATTTGCAGGCATCCTACACAGTGTGATGCTACTGCTGACCTTTTTTTAAAAAAAAAGTACATACACAAAGTTCTTGATAAAGTATGGATGTCCTCCATATCAAGGTTACCTTTATAGAGAGCACACTATGGGACTTTTTAAGCTACAGAGATAATAAATGATAGTCTCATTACTGTTAAAACAATTTGCTTTTATTAGTAACCATTCAAAATGTCATAAAACACATTGTAGAAAACGTAGATACCTGGTGACTTTTACACCTCTGCTTACAACCTATTAATGCCTAAGTTTAGTTAAAAATAAATAAAAATCAGCATAATGAACATTACTCACAATCAGTGTGATGTTTCCCCTGTGCAGCTGTCTTCTGGTTTAGTTGAAATCTTCTCTAATGCCCCCACCCCCACCCCCGTAATCTTCTGGTGTTGCAGGGGTTAATAGAAAGTTGTGACAGGTACGGCAGTGCCTGTCCTTTCCGCTCACCTCCTCCATTCATAGAGGTCAGAATGGCAGCTTCTATGACTGAAACTTGATCTGTGAATGAAGGGGGCATATCTTTCCCCTTGTCCTCCATTTATAGATCATGTTTCATTCATACAAGCTGTAAAATGGCTTCTTTGAATGGAGGAGGAGAATGGACAGGGCAGGAATAATGGGGAACACTTGATGAGTGCCTGTTACAGTTCCCTTGGTTTTTTTAAGCCCCTGATTCACTGGAAGATTATGTTGGCAGGGGTGGGTGGGGGATTCATTGAAGGAGGAAGATCTAAACCAGGAGACAGCAGCACAAAGGACACATCAACCGAAGATTAGCTATTTTTATTTTTTTACTAAACGTAAGCTTTAACTATATTTCCATATGTCAATATTCTATGAAATTGTAAAATTTAGACAACATATATGTTGTATAGTCAATGGTGTTGGGGAGGCACTGAAGAGTACTGACTAATTTCGTGAACAATGCTCACGTCTTCAGGTGAGTATAACGGAGGTAAATGTATATGTTATGTCACCAAGGTCCAAAATTAAATTTTTAAATAAATCGTACTACAATTGTTCACCCGATCAATGGGTGTGGGGTATCGCACATGGGGACTACAGAAGATCATCAGAGGAACAGCATTCTATTGAATCCGTAATGTAAACAGTGTTGTGCTGAGTTTTAATGGTCCCAAGGCATGTTGACAAATGAAAAAGAATTTGAGAAAAAAATCCCACTATCCTAAGAGAAAGTGGCAACTAGTTATATGGATTGGATGTCAGTTGTTATCCAATTGCTCCAAATTTTAATACACCATATACTAATGTGCCCACTTTCCCTCGCATCTTTAACCCCTTTGCACCTAAGGGTAAAACACATTTTCATGACTAAACCAATTTTGCAACTTTGACATGTGTTAGTAAAACCGTACCTATCATCACAACTACTTTGTGCATCCAGGTGGATTATACCTTGGTTTTTTTCAGGACAAATTGGGCTTTCATTTGGTGGTAAATGGTAATGGATAGCTCCTATTTTTTGGAAAACTGCCCAAAAATAGTACAAATTTTATTTATTTTTTAATTAAGCTGTATATTTCTTGCTACTACCATAACCTACCACCAAAGAACAACCCAAAACAAATTCTCCGGCTCCTGGGGATCACAGCGATACCACATATGTCTATGTTAGTTGTTGTACCTGTAGTATAGTGTGCATTTTGCTTTTTTTTATCCTATCTAAAACACATTGACACTGATATTAATTAAAAAAAAAAAAAACCCTGTTCAAAAAATTACTGACCCTGACCTTTGACCGTTGACACTGATCTTGACCCAAACACTAAGGGTACTTTCACACTGAAAGGGCCGACCATTCGCGCTAAAGCGACGCTCATTTTAGCGGCACTTAAGCACTCTTTAGCGGGGTGCTTTTTACTCAAAGTAAAAAGTCCCATTTTGCGGCGCATTTTAAGGCGTTTTGAAAGGGCTGCCCATTCGTTTCAATGGGCAGGACGTTTTGGGAGCACTAAATACAGCGCCCCAAAGATGCTGCTTGCAGGACTTTTCAGAAAGTCCCGCAAGCGCACTGCCCCAGTGTGAAAAAGACACACTGGAATGAATGAATGGGAGGTGGTTTTCAGGCACTTAGCCCAGTGCAATCTGGCCGCATATTTGTGTTACATCAGTGCCAAGAACTCACCACAATGCTAGTCACATGAATTGGGTTGTTTTAAAAGTACTAGTAGTCTTGCTGTCTCTGGCTTTAGTGCTTTAAAGTGATTGTAAAGTCTTGTTTTTTCTGTTTTCTTTTAACATGTTATACTTACCAGGTCGGTGCAGTGGATTTGCACAGAGTAGCCCAGATCCTCCTCTTCTCAGGTCCCTCTTCACTGCTCCTGGCCCCTCCCCCCTTTCGAGTGCCCCCACAGCAAGCAGCTTGCTATGGGGGCACCCAGGCCGAGTCACAGCGTTGTGTGTCCAATCAGACACGGAGCCCAGACCAGGCCCTGCCCCCTCTTTCTTCTGATTGGCTAACTGACTTTGACAGCTGCTGGAGCCAATGGCACTGCTGCTGTGTCTCAGCCAAAAAGGAGGAGAGCCCCAACCGTTTAAGACACTTGTGGACATCACTGGATAGAGATGGGGCTCAGGTAAGTATTAGGGGTTGCTGGGGCGACTGCTACACACAGAAGGTTTTTTATCTTAATGCATAGAATGGATTAAGATAAAAAAAAATACCTTCTGCCTTTACAACTCCTTTCATTTACTGATTAAAACAAACATACACCAAGCAACATAAAGTCAGAACTTTTGATCTGAATACTTGGTAGGGGCCAGTGACACTAAATTATCAAGACAGCCAAGAAAACTAGTATGTTCAGAAAGAGAACGTAGAAAAGACATCAATTCAAATGACCATTGACCATAAACCCACATCTAGCTAGTAAGTTTATGCAGAATCCAGCAAATTAGATGAAAAGGAATCTCTCCTCTAAATTCTGTGCACAGAAACAGATGTATTCTCCTATATTACTGGTCCTTTCTCTGGAAAATACCATGATGCTAATGTAATAGGGAGAATGGCGGGAGTGGGTTTTTTTTTTTTTCCCCTTTACACCAGTCTTTGCTTGTATGCTAAACTTTGATCTCCATTCTCTTAATTTGTAATGGAGAGACTGCATGTGGGAATTTGCCAACTCAATTTTGCTTCGTGTGGCTGAGCATAGTCACAGAGTGATGCTGTTCAAAAAAGATGTGAGCCATTATGTCTTTTTAATAGCATGGCTGCAGATGGGACTTCTCATTAAATGCCAATCCTGTACTTCATGCCGTAGGAGCTTCTGTGCTGTAATTTTAGGTAAAGCATCACCAATGAAAAAGCAAGTTCTAGATTTTGTGCTTCTGTATGACATGCAGGAAGTGTTCTATACTTCTTTATCCTCTAAACTTAATGCAAAATGTGTGTATCTATACAGTATATATGAAAATATATTGAAATATATATTGCACGGGGGTCTACAGAAAACAAGCGCACAGTACAGATTCTGTTCCAATGAAGCTTATAATATAATTTTGTTTATCACTCTTGTATAAAGTCTGTAAGAGCAATATAGGCAGCGCAGTAGTCAATTACCTTACCTGGTCGATCAACCTAATGCCCTGCACATGACACCTAGGGCTTAGTTGGTGTATTGTATTTCATTAAAAAAAAAAAAAAGAATCTTAATACCCAATTGAATCTTTGTTAAATTAGCTAAAGACACAACAGGTGTATTAAAACAAAAGGTGAGCATTCTCTTAAAGTTAACGAGTTCATTCAAATGGGCTTTGCGGTCTGTACAGCATGAATGAGTAGTTTGTTTTTTTTGGCTGAGACTGTGTGCAGGCAGCCTATGTTACTGTATGGGGGCTTATCAGCTGTATGGACACGGGTGCGTGTCCTAATGTGACAATATACAATATACACAGTCACCATGGGATATTATTGGAGAGCTATTAATGGATATAAAGAAATGTGTCCACTTTAGAGAAGAACCCTGGGCTGGCCTATAATACCTTTATCCTAATGAGAGATGGTATACTATAGTTACCAGTAAAGTGTCCCCTTTAAGAGTGCTAATAACACTGTTCTTAAAGCAAGGCCTTACACTGTCTTCACCGGCAAAGTTGGAGCTCATAGAACAAAGATTCCTGGCTGCAGCAAAGTGATGATGAACAATGCAAGATAGCAAACCCTGGTTGATAGCAATACTATTTGTAAACTGAACGAATGTCACCTGTGCACAGTGTGGAAAGTGTACTACTTAGCAGGGCAATGGGGTCTGTGGGCTCAAGCCCCCTAACCAATCTTGATAGACCTCGGCAGCCTCCAGGTGGGAGCAACAAACAATTCTTCCTACTGCAGCTGGGCAGAGACAGGGATCAGGCTGCTAACTCAGCGAACTGCCTGGTTCCGCGGGGTTCAGCGCTGCTGCAGGACCTCCTTCTGCCAGTGGGCGACGGTTGGAATCACTGGGGCTGGAGCGGTAGGCTGTGTGTCGCGTACTAGGCCACAATCTTCTTACACAGTGGCAGAGTTGTGCTCATGCAGTGAGATCTAGGAAGCAAGAGACCATGGGCCTGGTCCACAGATCCCTATATAGTCTCTCCCACAATACAATTCTCCTGCAGGGCAGATGGTCTGCTGGGAGATGCAGTTCACAGTCATTTCTGCAAAATCAGCGATGCCTATCCAGAGGACTACATCTCCCACAATGCTTTTCTCTGTGTTTAGGAGATGTCAGATTCAGCACTAGGGGGACATAGCTGCAAGGCTAGAATAGTAATAGATAAGTCTACAAAAGTCAGATAACCATAGTCCGCTACCGGCTACATCTGCAATCAGAAAAGCTCATATTCCCTGCTGATTGAAGAGCTCTAGATCTGACTCAGTAGGAGGCATGTTGGACCTCTGCAAAGAAATCACTGCTTCCCCACAGAGAGCAAAGGTCCCACTCTGCAGCTGATGTCAGGGGACAGGCTTTTCTACTCAAGTTGTGGCTGCTTAAGAAAAAAAAACAAAGAGTAAAACTTTAAATACCTTTTTGTTTTGATACAACTGGAATGTATTTAGTTCATTTAAACTGGAAGCTGAATTGAGTTTTAAGATGTAAGTAGAGTTGAACAAAATCACAACCTGCAGCAGTGATGTTCATATTATGAAGAATTCATGCTGACATACTTGGCACTGATGCTAATGCCTTGAGGAACACAGACAGCTAGTTTTAGTGTTAATATGTTTATATCTCATTGCTTTAGAGAAGGTCCTTAACCAAGTGTTGATTACTGAAGGGAGAATACTAGCTTATACTATTTGGCTTTTAAATGAAACAAACATTTTAGAGCTATCACTTGTTACCGTATATGTTGGTAAGGAAATTAAACTTATAAGACATTGCACTCCAGGCATATACATGTTTATTGTCTTTAAAGAAACCCTGCCACCCTACTATTAATTTGAACAAAATGTTTTTATAAGATTACATGCATTTCATGTATTTTATGCATGTATTTACCTGCAAAAGCCTCCCTTGTGTACACATCCAAAAGTCCTGAGACTGCTGACAGGCGTTGCCGTGTTGGATGTTATGTCAGCAGCCCAAGCAGACTCATAGCTGTCACTCAAATGACACTGGCAAGTTGAAAGGCACTTTGCAAGTGAGTAAGAAAATATATAATGGAAAAACACTGCAAGTCAGTGATTTCTCTATGATTTTATGAACAATTTTTTTAAAGTTGGTGACAGGGTCTCTGCCGTCTATTGGTATGAACCTTTTCAAGTTACAAAAGTTAGTTACTATGGGAGGTAAAGATCTATTGCTGTGAGCTGAGAGGAAATACAATGTTGGTAAATTTTGTTCCCAATCACATGCTGAAATAATACAGTGGTGTTTGCTGGCTGCAGTGAGCATATCTACAATGCTGTGCAAAATTTTTAGGCAGGTGTTAAAAAGCTTTTAGAAATAGAAGTGTTAATAGTTTATTTTTTATTAACAAAATGGAAAGCAAATGGACAGAAGAGAAATCCAAATCAAATCAATATTTAGTGTAACTATCCTTTGGCTTCAAACCAGCATCAATTCTTCTAAGTACAAACAATGCACACAGTTTTTGAAGGAACTCGGCAGATAGGTTGTTCCAAACATCTAGGAGATCTAACTACAGATCTTCTGTGGATGTATGCTGCCTCAAGTCCTTCTGTCTCTTCATATAATCCCAGACAGACTCGATTTCGAGATTAGGGCTCTGTGGGGCCAAACCATCACTTTCAGGACTCCTTATTGACATATTGACACATATGTTTGGGGTCAGATACTTCTTCTACTATCCATCATACCATACCATTAGGGAGGCATGTGATTGTCCCCAAATTTATTCTGCAGTAGGACAACGACCCCAAACATACAGCCTATGTCATTAAGAACGATCTTCAACATAAAAAAGAACAAGGAGTACTTGACGTGATGGTTTGGCCCCCACTGAGCCCGGATCTCAACATCATCGAGTCCTTTGGGATTACATAAAGATACAGAAAGATTTAAGGCAGGTTACATCCACCACCATCTGTGGTTGGTTCTCTAAGATGTTTGGAACAACCTGTGTGCAAGTGTACCTTGAAGAATTGATGCTGGTTTGCAGCCAAAGGGTGGTCACACCAAATATTGGTTTGATTTAGATTTTTCTTCTGTTTACTCTTGCATTTTGTAAAAAAGATGTAATTAAAATATATGTAGCACCCTCTAGTACTAGAAATGTAAAAAAAAAAATAGCACAGGTAAATGTATGCAGGCTTGGCTGGCAGCCATGCCTGTCTGTTTTTGTTTCCTGGGTTGGGCAGAAATTAAGGGAGAGCTGGATGACTCACAGGCAGCATCACTGAGACCTCCCCCCTATTTGTAGAATGTACTGGAACCTTTTAGAAAGATGTAGGAGGGAAGGTAAAGCTGCCTGGAGTATTCTGAGGACCCTGACCAATTCCCAACTTGGATTGACAGGGGGTAGGCCTCCGGTGACCTTAGGCTTGGGTGCAGACAGGACCTTCCTACAACCTACGGAGGTGTCCTGGACAGGAGGCACAGGAACAAGGAGAACTGGGATTTACATCCGATATGGCTGATCTGTAGAAAATAAATGGTTGCTTGAACCATATCATCACTTTTTGGGTTTTAGGATGGCATCTGGTCAGCAGCAGGACCTGATTGAATACCAATTTTACTGAGCAGGATACACTGTGCAGTGACATAATTTCTCTAAAATAGAAATAACATATTTTCCTATTAGGTCTTGCACTCATATAAAAAAGTATAGTATTTTTTTTCTAGGGCATTAGTGACAGGTACCGACAGACTTCACGACTGCTTATAGTAAACACATTTTTGGTCACTTCTTTAATCCTCTATTACCTTGATAATGCATTTCATTTACGTATTAATATTGTTATTGGTTGCTGAAGTAGCTTTGCCTGTAATATGGCAGTTTCAAAGAAACTTTTTTGACATGTGATGGTGAGTGTGGCGCCATCTCCTTTGTCTACAAGAGGCTTCTAAAAAAAAAAAAAAAAAAAACAGGTATTAATGTTTTATGTTTTTGTCTTTTAAAAAGAATGTTACCATAGTTTATATTTTCAGAAGGTGATTGAGTATAAAAGCTTTCAGACATAAATTAGTTTACATTTACTAATCATGTAATTAGAAATTATTTATGTGCTTATACAGCTGTGGGCCTCTTGGTGGATGGATTAGACTAATGAGTATATCCTTACATTAAAAACAGGATAACTGATAGCTTTCTGGATGATTTATGGATGACTAACAAATGTATGTCCTACAATACTGCTGAGACAAAAATGTTACTTTAAATTTTAAGATTATATTTTCCAATTTTCAAGCATTGCTTGATTAGTGCTGATTGGGTTGATTGGGTTCTACCTTACAGATGTTCGAAACTTGGTTGTGAAACTGTCAAATTGAAATTTTTACCAGTAAAAATGTTTATTCTGAAGCAAACCTGGTAGCATTCAAGAAATATTGGTTCATTCTCTATCTTTACTTAAAATGGGCTTTTAATTTCTACTCAAAAACAGACACCTCTTTTGACTTAATAAGGTATTGGGGTTTAAAGAAGGATATTTATATGCTTGATGTTCGATACAACACTTATCAGCCTGCACAAGCTCATCTAAACCCACAGATGCAGTCCAGCTCAGCTAATGCAATTTAAAGGTATTCATTTCCCACTCTCGCCCTGGCATACATGATACAGTATCTAGTGTTGCTTCAAGATTTTCAGATCCCTAATCTTACAATTACTGTATTGTAACCTGATTGTATGTCACAGAAGGTTCTTAATTAATTGATAGTTACTCTTAGAGGTAAAAATTTTTTTTTCCTTAGCAAAGTTAAATTTCAGTCAGAGGTTGCATGAGGACACAAAGTCTTACAGGCTGTCCACAACGGTTACAGGGTAGTGTGAAACCTGATGGTATTTACATAGGGAGATGCGTATTGTAATTCAATTAAACATGACAAATGTCCCTATTCATGTATAATTGTGCCTCCTTAAGCATGATACATGATCAGAATATCGTACAAAAAATATTGCTTTTGAAGCTAGCATATGATATTCTGATGGTTAGTACACAGCTTTTGTCCAAAATTTTCTGAAGGAACAAATTAATATTTTTCTCGTACGATACCAGATCATACAATTTTTGTTTAGTCAGCACAGTTTTTGTCCAAAAATACAATACAAATACATTACTTCCAAATTTTTATTCTGCCGTACGAGAATTTTCGTACTTTAGTAACCTGTTTGTTTTCCATATGGAGACTAGCATAGGAAAAAAAAGGATGATTATGCATCCAATAATCTCATTGTGTGCACTAGGCTTTAGGGTAATTAGGTTAACTTTCCCTGTCATTTACTATGTTGCAGTAACATTTATATAGGTAAAGAAGGGAGGAGCCCCATGGTGCATGTGAGTGCACTATGGCAGGACACCTGGACTGGCTCCTGTGGAGAGGGTGAATGAACTGGACTATGGCCTTTGGCAAAGAGCATGCTTTTACAATGTTATAGATGGGTGCAAGTGTGGATATGGCTGTCTCCAAAAGACCTAGAAATGTGTACCCTTCATAAAGTTATGAACCTTCAGATGTGTCTATGAAGTTACACATGCAACTGATGTATTGCTGTTCACTTGGTGATTTGTACAGTAAAGTATTGATTGTTCATTATGTCGTTTGGAATGGACAGTCATTTTTTACAAAGAGGAAGAGTTAAACTCTTGAACATGGATCTCTACTTGGGGACAGAGGCACTTGTGCCAACTAGAAAGGGAGAGCTCAGTAGTGAGGCTGTATCCTGGTTGGGCCAAGTAAGGCCTTGCCCAGGGTTCCCAAGGGAAGTCATGTCTGTATGTTCTTCCACGTGTGAGAAGAATTCATTCTGGTGAGACTCAAAGAATTACAGTGGTACCACATTGTCTGCCCTGTGCTGAAGATAAAGGATTTCAACCTCTATGTGGCCCCACTATATTGCACATCCAGAAAATGTTGCCCAGGTTTTTTGTTTTTTGTAAATTTTAACTTAATTTTCCATTGCTGACAGCTGAGGATATACATAGGTAACAAAGTATGAGATTGTGACATTAGTGCATCTGTTGCCATCTGCCGCATCTTCAAACCATCATGTTATGCTTGGTGTATTGTACTTCCTTTGGTTGAAATAAAATGTTTGATGCCCAAATGTACCTTGAAACCATATGTTGAAAGTGGTGGTGGCTAAAACTCACTACTATAAATTTACAACTTGCACTGTTTGCCATCCCAGCTCCTTTAAATATAAGGTCTTTAAAAAGTTTGTCTACTTTGGGAAATGGAAAACAAAGCAATAATTCAGTGAGTCTGAAATGATCTGCCTAATGCAAAACAAAAGGAAGAAACACAACTCATTACAACCTAATAACGCTAAGCAGCAAACAAGGCGATAATAAAAAATTGGGATAAGTAGGGGGTATTACAACAACCACACAACATTCCTAGTTATACCTCTGCTACACATGATCAGCTGGAATCATGAACTACTGTGTAAAGTTAATTCAGGCTGTTTTATGTTATAATATGTGTTTGCATGTAAAACGATCACATCTAAGCTTAATAAATATGGAGAGGGCTATGGAGTCAATGGGAAAAGTCTGTTTGCCAATAGTATCCAGTCATTCTTTGGGAAGCTCGTGTGCAGGGAGATATTGGGAAGAGAATGAGAAATTCTGATTATGGTATTGGTATTTGTCTGTGGTAACAAGAATTTTTTGCCTTGTTTCTCAAAAGAAGGTTTTATAACATCCAGACTATCACATAACAAAAATTTTCCTCATGTTTGGCAAGTGTTATATAACAAGAGGACCCATCCTCATTGTTAGAATTGTGCAAAAGTACAATGCCTTATAGTAAATGAAAAGCAGTAATGTAGTATGTATTTTAAAAGCTGCAGCTGGAGGCTCCAGTTAAGACCTTACTATCTCTTCTAAAGTTTGTAGATGGCTTAAATGAGGTACAGTCCAGCACAGCTGAAGATCTGTGAAGATGGAGAGACTTAAGCCAAACCTGTTTTCAGAGAAATGTCACTTAAGATGAACAGGGTCAGGAATGTGGATGTCGATACTTTGCACAATAGACAAGGTCATGAGAATTTAACACTGGTGTACAGTGATTAGAAGTGATAAAAAAAATTGGACTTCAGAGGAATTGGGTAGACTTTGAAAAGCAGTTGTGATTTAATGAGGATCCAGCATATGGTCAGAAAGATGAATCTCAAGTCTGATAATTATAGGTATTGTAGTTTGGATTGATTGCAGGAGGAAACCCAGAATGCAGGATGTACAAAGGAGCCATAGTTATTATTGAAATAAAAGTGGTTGTACCAAGCGCACAAAATAAGAGTGTGAATAAGAGTGAAAAGGCTGAGGCTGCTTGACATATAAAAGGGGATAATGGATGTTTTCACACTATGGTGCTTAAGCTGGGTAAACTGACTTCACACTAATTATCTTGCTTTTGCCCAGAAGTTGACCTTCTATTTTGCTTCTCTTTCCTCTTTGTCTGATTATTTGATATTTTTTTTAAACCAATGCAATACTGTTCAGTCAACACCGCTGGCTGTATGGTGTATTTTTCTTGCAAGAAAGTGTTTACATGCAGGCCTTTTCTATGCCAGTACTACATACCGACCCCTCCTGGCTCTTGTCTTGTACTGCACATTTCCCATGGTCATCAATAGTGCTGGGCACTTGGGGCACATACCCTGGCTCCCGAAGCCGCATTCACCTATTTTTTTAAATTTATTTTACAGTTTCGGTGCTGCGATTCTATTATTACCCACACTGCCGCACCAGCATCTTCTGCTGTTAGACCTAAGATACAGTGGCACTTAAGAGATGAGGGAAGGCTTCCCTAGGCTCCTCCTCATCTTTGATCACATTACTCATTCAAGTGGAGATTTTTTTTTTACTTACAACCCACTACTGCTTTATCTGAGTGTAGGGAATCATGAGTAGCTCTGTAATGGGGGGAGGAGGGAATTTTGGGGGTGGCAGAAGAGAGCTCTGTACTGGGTGGGGGGGGGGGGGGTTGTGATTGGTGGGAGAGAGCTTGTGCTGAGTTGGGGGAAAATGTGGTGGTTAGAGCTCTTTAATGGAGAGGGTTGGAGGTCAGCAGAGAGAGTTCTGTACTAGAGGAATTTGTGGGTCAGCAGAGAGTGCTCTTTAATGGAGAGGTTTGGGAGTCAGCAGAGAGAGCTCTAAACTGGAGGGGTTTGGGGGTCTGCAGAGAGCTCTGTACTGGAGGGGTTTGGGGGTCAGCAGAGAGATCTCTGTACTGGAGGGGTTTGGGGGTCAGCAGAGAGATCTCTGTACTGAAGGGGTTTGGGGGGCAGCAGAGAGATCTTTGTACTGAAGGGCTTTGGGGGGCAGCAGAGAGATCTTTGTACTGAAGGGCTTTGGGGGGCAGCAGAGAGCGTTCTGTACTGGAGGGATTTGTCCGGCAGCAGAGACAGCTCTGTACTGGAGTGGTTTGGGGGGAGAGCTTTGTACTGGGAGAGGGTTTGGTGAAGGAGATAATTTATGGCTGTACACTGGCCTATGTGTTACATAATGATGAATCCTGCAACGCCTGGGATATTCTCTCCGGAGCCCTAAGCCCTGTGCGATATTCACTCATGTGCCCTGAAATCTGTACAATATGCACTCCTGTGCCCTACCCTAAACACTCTGTTGTACATTTCTTATTCCTGACCACTTCACTTTTCATGCTATATATTACATTACATACTACTGACCAAAGTATTGTCTTAACATTTGATGGTTGCTACGTATTCATTGACTATTTTATGAAGTTCTTCCTTAAGGTAGGTTGAACGGCATATGCAATGCAATTTAAATTTTTAAGCAAAAAAGATTTTTCTGAATGTTGTACAAATTTGTTAGACTCTAACTTGTAGCATGGTAATACAAGCATATTGTGTGGGTACGGGAACTCTGGCATATTTGTGCCGATTAGCCTCAGTGTTTTTTTAACCATATTCCTTTAACACCCTCCCACAATTTAGCCACACCCACTGTTCAGCATGGTGCACTGTACGCACCATTTTACTACTGTCCTCTGAGACCCGGAGGAGATTTATGAGTACCTCCACCTATTCTGTGACAGAAGAAGCCCTGTTTACATGTAGTATATTAGTCCAATCTCTTGTAAAATATATTCATATCATACATGTCAGTGTACATAATTTTCTGAAACGTATGCAAATACAGATATTGGGTTTGAATCTTCCAACTCTTAAAGCAGACCTTGGGTTAGCCGTGATTAGGCAGCATGATGGTCTCTTGCACTTTGTAGCTGTAATATTTTAACAACTATATTTGTGAACACTATTACACTGTGCTATACTCGCTTTATGTTGGGTTGCATGGCAACCCTAAACCAAGTTGCAGCAATTTGCATTAAAGAATGGGGGCCTGGCTCTTACATCAGAATCTGCTCTGTTGGAGTGTACAATAGGTCAACTCCTTTAAAGCTAAAATGTGACTAATGGAGTTTTTAGCTTTTTAAAATAATTTTTGTGTATAGCATTAGCATTGTACAAGCAGCTGTAATTTTATTATTAATATTTTTTTGTGTGAAAAACCTGCTCTATAGCATAAACCTAGTCAATAAAATCTAAAAAAAAAATAATAAAACATGTTAATGAAGCTTCAAAAGTTGTTTTTTTTTTTTTCAATCTGCAGCCTTCATCTAAATTCTGTTTGTGAGCAAAGCCGATTGAAGTCAATATTCTTGGGGCCATCAGTTTAGAAAATGGGTTAAAAATGTTTCTACTATATAAGTTGTGATTATTATCAAAAACTAGTTAAAAATGTTGTATAGTAGGAATTAAAACAAGCAAGATATGTAATTTCAGCCAGGACAAAAAAAAAAAACCTATGCAGTAAAAATAAGGAATTAATAGTCCCTATACTAGAGGGATGTCAGCAGGCTTCAATTTTGCCTACTGTGGGCTGTGGCTAACCTATAAACAATACTCCGCAGTATCACCAGATAGGGCTGTTGGCTGTTGAGAGTTTGCAACATGAGAGAGAGAGAAGTGAGGCACACGCTAATCATTGCCCAGAAAGCTCAGGTATTTGCCCTGAGTGTATGCGGATTGGAGGTAGAGATTAAGAAACAGCATTACATGTGAAAGACGGATAGTGTTGAAGCCCCCCCCCCCCCCCGGCTTCAATGATGGTTATTCTACCTCTTCGATGCCTCTTGCAAACTAGTTGTCCTCTTTGTCCGAAATGGACCTCACTGTCCTCAAAAGCATGTCCCTTTTCTTAAGGTATAGGAAAACTGCTTGACCTGTAGAATTTTCCCCTTCTGTGTCTTCCACATATAATGCTGTTTTAACATATCTACAACCACAATTTGACAGGTCCCATAGATTTACTAAAGCTGGTGCACGCAGAATCTGGTGCAGCTGTGCATGGTGGTCAATCTGCTTCTAACCTCAGCTTGTTCAATTCAGCTTTGGCAATAAAACCTGGAAGCTGATTGGTTTCTATGCAGAAGTGAGCCTGATTGTGCACTCTCCAGCTTTAGTAAATAAACCCCAGTGAGTCATAGATTTTCATACCTTCCAGACTGTTCTTGGAAAGTAACATCTGCCTTCCCCATGGTGATTGGATCAAGATGTCAGTGTCCCTTGTTGTAAAGGATGCCAGGGATGCATCCTGGATGGTACATATGTATCCCCATCGTTTTGGTTTGTGGTCCCTTTAAGGGGGATGACAAAAGAATCAATTCTGAATAATAAAAACTGTTCGTATTTACCAAGATACAGCTGGCTAGTGACCCCTAAAATATCACACTGTGTAGATGTAAATGATGGGGTATTTTCCTGAACCTCATTAGAACTGGAAAAGTAGATTAGATGAGCTACAAAATATCTTCAAACTTACACAATAAAGCCTAGCACACATGGGCTAAATGTTGGGTGACATTGATCTGTTCAATAAAAACTGGCCAACAATTGGCCCGTATGTATGGCAGCCTGTCCGACAGAAGCTGGCCAAGCATGCTGGAAAACCACTGATCAGTGCTCTTAGGCAATGGCTGAGAGCGCTGACTGGAGTGTTCTGGAATGTCCGCTCTCTGCTGAAAATGGGTCACAGGAGTGCAAAACGAACTGCACTCCTGTGATCCAGCTTTGGCTGGACTTCTCCATTAAGTCCAGTTAAATGTGAATGATATTAGAGATGTTATTGCAGTTCATTTCTGTCTTACAGTTTTTATAACTTATCCCCCCCCCTCTTCCTTGGCCCTAGAAAGTTCCTCTATTTGCCTAAAGGGATGTCCAGCTCTTAAAGGAGGTGAGGAGAAGTCTCCCAAATGGGGATAAAGACAATAGTTAAAATCTGGCAGTACTTTTTTTTTTTTACCCTTTTCTATGCTATCAAAAATTAAATGCTTAGGCTTGAGCTCTACTTTAAATGAATTGTCCAATTGATTCATACTTTAGTGTATTATTAAAATATTAAACCTTGATGACAGTATTATTTGGGGTAAATGTATTACAGAACTATACAAACATCTGCCTTTAATTTTTATCAACATTGTTGATGTACGCCTAGACATGCATCTTTCTTGGTTTAAAGACCACATTATGAAATGCTTTCTTCTTCTAGTCACTGGACTCTGGGAACGTCATGAAATTCTTTTGGTGAAGCAGTTTATTATTCATATCTATGCTGAGAATTCATTTTTCTTTCTTCTAGCTGTTTTGTATTAAATTGAGATGCCGCTCTCTTGTTGATACACTTTTATATTCTAATTAGAGGAATACCCCTGTGATTATTGAGCTTAGATTTTCGTAGCGCAGTATCAATGTCAGCTGTATATTCTTTTACTGAACCAGATGGTAGTAATATCCTCTCTTTGTCCCCAAAGTCCTTTTTGTTGTGCTTATGGGTAAAATTATTTAAACCAAATGAAACTTTTTTTTCCATTTATAATATAGAAATCTTTTCTTTATAATTTGGGGGAATTAAAATGGATCCGGGATGCTAAGATAAATGGTTGTGTGGACAGAATGACAATGTAAATTTATCTCTAAAATCAGTGCTTGAAAAAAAAGACCACTAGGGAGTCCTTAAAAATAGTTTCCACGCAAACTGGAATTGTAGAAGAAAACTGTTACTCCTTATTTTTGAAAAAGCCTGATTTTGGAAGTACAGTGCTAGATGGTGTCCCCTAGGTTTGTCAATATGAAGTGCAGTGCTAACCTGTATTATTGAAAACTTCAACCTAAAAAATAAAACGATGGATCTTGGCAACATGACTTTCACACTAATTCCTGAAATCCCAGGGGTGGAGGCCTTCAACCAATTATGTATACTGTTATGAAAGAGATAGGTTGGCTGCTACTGCTGACCTCATTCTGTGGGTATCTAGCTATCTACCCACAGGTACTGTCTCACAAGTTGATGTTGCCTCAAATGACTTACCCTTTCATGATCAACACACTGTTTCTGCCTTGTCGTTAAAGAGTTCCATGGGGATGTTTTCATGCCGTGGGTGTTTTGTCTCACTCCCGCATATAGAACATATTGCTGGTGATCTTTTCTATTTCTTAAAGCTTTAGGCGTCATTTACACAGGGATATGTATGCATACACCTGTGTAAAAGGCTGTCTTCACGGAATGCACAGGTGTACCATGCATCCATGTAAAGGCTGTCGCATTGATGTCTATTGGGAAACAACAGCTGCACAGACACAGCTACTGGTCCCAATTTGACAGCAGTGCAGATGCGTGCCAATGTGATATTGTGGTTTATTTACTAAAGGTAAATCCATAGTGCACTAAAAGTGCACTTGGAAGTGCAGTCACTGTAGATCTGAGGGGGGCATGCAGGGAAAATAAAAAAAAAAATGCATTTTTGCTTGTACATGATTGGATGATAGAAATCAGCAGAGCTTCCCCTTATTTCAGATCTACGGTGAGTGGACTTCCAAATGCACTTGCAGTACACAGTGGATTTGCCCTTAGTAAATCAATCCCATAGTGTGTTCATGGACATGCACCTACAAGACTGCCAAATTGGGACCAGCGGCTGTGTCCATGCAGCCACTGTGACCCAATAGACACGAATGGGACAGCCTGCAAGTGGATGCATGAAACTCCTGTGCAGGCAGAGATGGCCCTGCGCATGGGTACACCTGTGTGAATGATGCCTTAATAAAGAGAAATACAATCTTTCTTGTCATGTCAGGGTAATTGCCTCAACCCCCCCCCCCACCTCTCATGACCACTAGCGCTCCTTATGTAAATGTGCTGTTGATTATCATTAGTGTACTATCACTTGCTAATGATCTGCTGAAGCTAAGTGAAAGTGGAGACTTACCCCATGACCCATTTTGGCTCCCAACCAATACTTTAAGTAATACTGCTATAGAGCATACAGCTGTCTGGAAGTAGAAGGAGAGCTATGTTGAGATAATAGGGGGGTTGCCATTGTTGATCTCTCAATCTGAAAATGCTAGCTGCCTGGCTTTCATGTTTACAAAGTCTTTAAAGGGGTTGTAAAGGTAAGTGTTTTTTCACCTTAATACATCCTATGCATTAAGGTGAAAAAACACCTGGCAGTGACTGGCCCCCAGCCCCCCCATTTTACTTGCCTGAGCCCTCGAACTTGTCCCATGGGGACGCGCCATCTCTAGGCTGTTGATTGGATAGATTGATAGCAGTGCAGCCATTGGCTCCCGCTGCTGTCAATCAAATCTAATGATGCAGCCGCCGGGGGGGTGGGGCCGAGTCCTGCATTCAGCATCTATGGACACCGAATGCTGGACTCGGGAGCACTCACGCAAGGTAACCCCCCGGGAGGGCGCTTCTCCCAGGAGGTTATCTGATGCTGGGAGGAGCCGAGAGAGCTGCTGAGGGACTCCAGAAGACCAGGACCGGGACCACTCTGTACAAAACAAGCTGCACAGTGGAGGTAAGTATGACATGTTTGTTATTTAAAAAAAAAAAGGAACCTTTAGTATCACTTTAATACAGTTTATGGCTCTTTATTAAGGCCAACAGTTTTGTATGAAAAAAATAAAGATGAATCGTGTGCTTCCACATGCTATCTTAAAACAAAGGCCCCTTGTTCTTTAATTTATTTTTGAGCAAGTGATGATATGTGATATCTGTTGTAGGAAGGTACAGCCGTGACCAAAAGTTTTGAGAATTACACAAATATACATTTTTACAAAGTCTGCTGCTTCAGTATTTTTAGATCTTTTTGTCATATGTTGCTAGGGTATACTGAAGTATAGTTAAAAGCATTTCATAAGTGTCAAAGGCTTTTATTGACAATTACATTACGTTTATGCAAAGATTCAATATATGCAGTGTTGACCCTTCTTTTTCAAGACCTCGGCAATTCACTTTGGCATGCTATCAATCAACTATTGGGCCGCAGCCTGTTCTTGCATAATTAATGCTTGGAGTTTGTCAGGATTTGTGTTTTTTTTTTTAGTTTACCCGGGATTAAGGTCTGGGGAGTTTCCTGGCCATGGACCCAAAATTTCAATGTGTTGTTTCCCAAGCCACTTAGTTATCACTTTCGCCCTGTAGCAAGGTGCTCCATCATGCTGGAAAAGGCATTGTTCATCACCAAACTATTCTTGGATGGTTGGAGGAAGTTGCTCTCGGAGGAGGTTTTTGTAACATTCTTTATTCATGGCTGTGTTATTAGGCGACATTGTGAGTGAGCCCACTCCCTTGGCTGAGAAGCAACCCCACACATGAATGGTCTCAGGATGCTTTACTGTTGGCATGACACAAGACTGATGGTAGCGCTCACCCTTTCTTCTCCAGACGAGTTTTTTTCTGATAGCCCCAAACAATCAGAAAGTGATTGATCAGAGAAAATTACTTTACCCCAGTCCTCAGCAGTCCAATCCCTGTGACCTTTTGCAGAATATCAGTCTGTCCCTGATATTTTTCCTGGAGAGAAGTGGTTTCTTTGCTGCTCTTCTTGACACCAGGCCATCCTCCCAAACGTCTTCACACTCACACCTGCCTGCTACCGTTCATGAGCAAGCTCTGCACTGCTGATGCCCTGATCCCGCAGTTGAATCAACTGTAGTAGACAGTCCTGGCGCTTGCTGGACTTTCCCTGAAGCCTTTTTCACAAATGCAGTGGAAATGTTTTTATGGAATTAAGTTAATTTTCATGGCAAAGGGGGACTTGGCAATTAATTGCAATTCATCTGATCACTCTTCATAACATTCTGGAGTATAAGAAAATTGCCATCATAAAAACTGAGGCAGCAGACTTTGTGAAAACGCATATCTGTGTCATTCGCAAAACTTTTGGCATCGACTGTAATTCTCTACTTGATGTTGCAAGTCAAACGCAAGTGCATAAACGAAGGATGCAAACAGAACAAAGATTATTGTTATAATTCTATGTCTGCTTTGTGCTCCCAAGGAAAAATAGTTTCACATTTGCAAAACCAGATTCAATTTTAGACTAAAGAAACAAAATCTCAGCACTGTTCCTGACAATTTATTACCCGTCAGTCTCATTAGAGTCTCTCACAAAGGCAAGTTCACAGTTGAACTAACAATCTCCACTACACAAACAGATTCATTACATTTTCTGTGTAACCGACCCAAAATCAACAACATTATCTTATATCTTCTGGAGTATTGAACAAAATGTATACAAAGTCATGGCTACTTGCTAAGTTGCTGTTTGCTTTTTCTGGTTTAAACGTATGGGATCATGTGTGTGAAGCACTTTGGTTAAACTCTAATACAAACAATATATAGAGTGTATTATATATTATATATACTGTGTATATATATATATATATATATATATACATATATATATATATATATTTATATACACAGTATCTGACAAAAGTGAGTACACCCTCACATTTTTGTAAATATTTTATTATATGTTTTCATGTGACAAAACTGAAGAAATGACACTTTGCTACAATGTAAAGTAGTGAGTGTACAGCTTGTATAACAATGTAAATTTGCTGTCCCCTCAAAATAACTCAACACAGCCATTAATGTCTAAAACGCTGGCCCAAAGTGTCAATAATTTGTGTGGCCGCCATTATTTTCCAGCACTGCCTTAACCCTCTTGGGCATGGAGTTCACCAGAGCTTCACAGGTTGCCACTGGAGTCCTCTTCCACTCCTCCATGATGACATCACGGAGCTGGTGGATGTTAGAGACCTTGCGCTCCTCCACCTTCCGATTGAGATGCTCAATCAGGTTTAGGTCTAGAGACATGCTTGGCCAATCCATCACCTTTACCCTCAGCTTCTTTAGCAAGGCAATGGTCGTCTTGTGTGCTTGGGGTCATTATCATCATGTTGGAATACTGCCCTACGGCCCAGTCTCCAAAGGGAGGGGATCATGATCTGCTTCAGTATGTCACAGTACATGTTGGCATTCCCTCAATGAACTGTAGCTCCCCAGTGCCGGCAGCACTCATGCAGCCCCAGACCATGAAACTCCCACCACCATGCTTGACTGTAGGTAAGACACACTTGTCTTTGTACTCGTCACCTGGTTGCTGCCACACACTCTTGACACTCTTGACACCATCGGAACCAAATAAGTTTATCTTGGTTTCATCAGACCAAAGGACATGGCTCCAGTAATCCATATCCTTAGTCTGCTCATCTTCAGCAAACTGTTTGCAGGCTTTCTTGTGCATCACCTTTAGAAGAGGCTTCCTTCTGGGATGACAGACATGCAGACCAATTTGATGCAGTGTGCAGCGTATGGTCTGAGCACTGACAGGCTGACCCCCCACTCCTTCAACCTCTGCAGCAATGCTGGCAGCACTTATACGTATATTTCCCAAAGACAATCTCTGGATATGACGCTGAGCACGTGCACTCAACTTATTTGGTTGACCATGGCGAGGCCTGTTCTGAGTGGAACCTGTCCTGTTAAACCGCTGTATGGTCTTGGCCACCATGCTGCAACTCAGTTTCAGGGTCTTGGCAATCTTCTTATAGCTTAGGCCATCTTTATGTAGAGCAACAACTCTTTTTTTTTTTTTTAGATCCTCAGAGGGTTCTTTGCCATGTGGTGACATATTGAACTTCCAGTGACTCATATGAGAGTGAGAGCGATAACACCAAATTTAACACACCTGTTCCCCATTCACAACTGAGACCTTGTAACACTAACAAGACACAGGACACCGAGGAGGGAAAATGGCTAATTGGGCCCAATTTGGACAGTTTCACTTAGGGGTGTACTCACTTTTGTTGCCAGTGGTTTAGACATTAATGGCTGTGTGTTATTTTGAGGGGACAGCAAATTTACACTGTTATACAAGCTGTACACTCACTACTTTACATTGTAGCAAAGTGTCATTTCTCCAGTGTTGTCACATGAAAATATATAATAAAATATTTACAAAAATGTGAGGGCTGTACTCATTTTTGTGAGATACTGTGTGTGTGTATACAATGGGGACGGAAAGTATTCAGACCCCTTAAATTTTTCACTCTTTGTTATATTGCAGCCATTTGCTAAAATCTTTTAAGTTCATTTTTTTTCCTCATTTATGTACACAAGGCACCCCATATTGACAGAAAAGCACAAAATTGTTGACGTTTTTGCAGATTTATTAAAAAAGAAAAACTGAAATATCACATGGTCCTAAATATTCAGACCCTTTGCTGTGACACATATATTTAACTCAGGTGTGGTCCATTTCTTCTGATCATTCTTGAGATGGTTCTACACCTTCATTTGAGTCCAGCTGTGTTTCATTATACTGATTGGACTTGATTGGGAAAGCCACACACCTGTCTATATAAGACCTAACAGCTCACAGTGCATGTCAGAGCAAATGAGAATCATGAGGTCAAAAGGAACTGCCTGAAGAGCTCAGAGACAGAATTGTGGCAAGGCACAGATCTGGCCAAGGTTACCAAAAAATTTCTACTGCACTTAAGGTTCCTAAGAGCACAGTGGCCCCCATAATCCTTAAATGGAAGATGTTTGGGAAGACCAGAACCCTTCCTAGAGCTGGCCGTCCAGCCAAACTGAGCTATCGGGGGAGAAGAGCCCAAAGATCACTGTGGCTGAGCTCCAGAGATGCAGCCGGGAGATGGGAGAAAGTTGTAGAAAGTCAGCCATCACTGCAGCCCTCCACCAGTCGGGGCATTATGTCAGAGTGGCCCGACGGAAGCCTCTCCTCAGTGCAAGACACAAGAAAGCCCGCATGGAGTTTGCTAAAAAACACCCGAAGGACTCCAAGATGGTGAGAAAAAAAATTTACTGGTCTAATGAGACCAAGATAGAACTTTTTGGCCTTAATTCTAAGCGGTATGTGTGGAGAAAACCAGGCACTGCTCATCACCTGTCCAATACAGTCCCAACAGTGAAGCATGGTGGTGGCAGCATCATGCTGTGGGGGTGTTTTTCAGCTGCAGGGACAGGATGACTGGTTGCAATCAAGGGAAAGATGAATGCGGCCAAGTACAGGAATATCTTGGACAAAAACCTTCTCCAGAGTGCTCGGGACCTCATACTGGGCCGAAGGTTTACCTTCCAACAAGACAATGACCCTAAGCACACAGCTAAAATAATGAAGGAGTGGCTTCACAACAACTCTGTGACTATTCTTGAATGGCCCAGCCAGAGCCCTGACTTAAACCCAATTGAGCATCTCTGGAGAGACCTAAAAATGGCTGTCCACTAACGTTTACCATCCAGCCTGACAGAACTGGAGAGGATCTGCAAGGAGGAATGGCAGAGGATCCCCAAATCCAGGTGTGAAAAACTTGTTGCATCTTTCCCAAAAAGACTCATGGCTGTATTAGATCAAAAGGGTGCTTCTACTAAATACTGAGCAAAGGGTCTGAATACTTAGGACCATGTGATATTTCAGTTTTTCTTTTTTAATAAATCTGCAAAAATGTCAACAATTCTGTGTTTTTCTGTCAATATGGGGTGCTGTGTGTACATTAATGATGGAAAAAAATGAACTTAAGTGATTTTAGCAAAGTTTTTGTGCATAGGCCACCCTTATGCATGTAACTATGTTTGTTTTTGTGTGTGCTTGGGTGAAACCTTAATTTTTAAATTACATTTTTTTATTTTATTTTTTTCTTTACATGGGGACAAAAAGAGACTTGATTACCTGAAAGTGACATTTTACACGTCACTTCCTGGTCAGTAAGAGAAAGGTAAAGACAAGGAAGGGATGTTCACTGGGTTACACCTGCTCTATCTGGTGGAACCCAGTGTGCTGTCCTGGGCAAGCCGATGGGCCCAGGATACATGGTGGTGGTAAACCCGTTACTGGGGTGTATGGAAGTGATCAGGTGACTGTCCAGCTGCAGGATTCCTTCTGAAAGCCAGCAGTTGACTTGTCAGATATACACACACTCCCAGTGGCTAAGTGTGTGTAAAACCCCCTCGCGCTACCGACCTATTTTCTACATCGCTTACTCTCATGGTGACAATGATTTCACGAGACGGATATAATTGTTACATTTAAAAAAAAAATGTAATTATTGTGTTATTGTTGGCTTAATCTTTGTTATAGATTGTCCTTCGCGTCCTTTCTGGTGAAGTCATTATCATTGTGCCAGAAAGTGGGGGAAAATCTCTCATACAGAGCCCTACATAGCAGTTAAAATGGTAGTTCTAATTCATCCCCACTCTATCCAAAGCTAAAACTGATTATAGAGGAATCACACCCACTGTGCCATTGTATTCTAGCAGTGGGTCTCCTCCACTGCCAGAATACACTAATTAACGGCTGCAGGCGGCTGATCAACAAAAAATTTCTAACAGTCCCATTCAACAGAAGTTGATCGTTCTTCTGTTGCTTACTAAGGAACTGACCTGAAACAGACATGCAGTCCATGAAGTCTGAAAGTCTACAGTAGTATGCCTGCCCTGCATACCTGTTCCAGACTAATTACTCACTCGTTGTTGAAGCAAGGGTGAGGCTAACTATTAACAGGGCAGGAGCTGTTTTTTAACCCCCACTTAATCAGTTTAACATTACTGGACAAAATGCTACTTGCTTGGTCACATGACCAAAATCCTAGATCTCTGTTGAAGATTTCTGCCGAAGGGAGAATCAGCCACTCTGAATTCTGTTTGTCTCTGTTAATAGCAATGATATATAAAAATAAAATTCCAAGGCTATATGAGCAGAAATGAGAGAAACTTAGAGCAGCATTTACTCTAGGAAAGGGTATGGGTACAGTGTAGCGTGAGCGTGCAACTGTCATTCAAAGTCTGACAGCACTGAAAATTGGCCTTGGCAGGAAGGGGGTAAAATTGCACAGTAGGCAAGTGGTTACATTATTTCTAGCCTACCCACCTGCCCCTATTAACTGCTTCTGGACCGCCCCACGTACATTTATATGTACGTGATATGTGCATGCGGTCTAGGGGGCGCGCTCCCGCTGTGATTGGACACTGTGGGAGCCAATCAGCGGGTCCGGTGTTGGCGATGGCCGCCGTGACCTGCTGATTATTCACAGGAGAGATGGGTCAGCCATCTGCCTGTGTAAACAAGGCAAATTGCAGATCTGTCAGGAAGGGAAATGGAGATCTTGTGATTCAGCTAAGCTAAATCACAGATCTCTCTTCTCCTTCAGTTTGACACTCTCTCACACAGTAAGCACCTCCCTAGGGAACACTTAATCCTTTGATCGCCCGTGGTGTTAACCCCTTCCCTGCCAGTGCCATTTTTACAGTAATCAGTGCATTTTTTTAAGCACTGATCACTGTAATGATGTCACTGGTCCCCAAAAAGTGTCACTCAGTGTCAGATTTGTCCACCGCAATGTCACAGTCCCACTAAAAATCGCAGATCGCTGATATTAAAAGATGAAAAAAATAAATAAAAGTCCCTAAATCTTTCCCGTAGTTTCTAGACACCATCATTTTTGCACAAACTAATCCATATACGCTTTTTAGGATTTTTTTTTTTCCTTGTCAAAAGAAGTTTATTGAGTATACAATGTTATAAAGATACATAAAGTAAGTTTACAAGGATCTATAAAGTAAGCTCATTGTTTTACAGTAGGGTTTATATAGGTAAATATCATGAAATTTCAAATATTAAACATTGGGTTCACGTAAACCTAAATTAAAGATATATATCATTTCCTTAGTTACTTTTGTAGGTATTTAAATGATTTATACCTACTATACATATTGTTTACAAGTAGAGTGTATATAGGTCAAATACATTCTGATAATGAGCTTTAATCGTAAGGTGGAGAAAAGGAAAGAGAAAGAAGAAAAAGGGTTGAAAGGTAGAGGTATGGTCCACAAGGTTGTCCCGCTCGTCAGTTTATTATTCTTTTTAGTTCTCTTTGAAGCCTTAGAATGGGTGTCTCTGTAAGTCATTTAATCTGTTACCATGGCAACAGGACAGAGTCATTGAAGTTTGACAGGAACTGTTGTTTTATCCAAGGATGCCAAAGTTTTTCAAATTTTGGAATTTGATTTTGATTGATGGCTGCCATCTTAGCATGGGACATTGTATTATTCATTCTGTGAATTGTTTCTGCTAGTACCAATGTAGGAGATTTCCATGCCTTGGCCACTGTTTGTTTTGCAGCCATTATTAGTTGGATCATAAGTTTGAATTGAGAGAGTGTTAACCATTCCGGTTTTAGATTAAGTAAAGTTAAATATGGATCTGGTTGTATTATTTTTTTAAATATTTTAGATGCAATCACGAAGACTTCCTTCCAGAAGGTTTGGATTACTGGGCACGTCCACCATATGTGTAAATATGTGCCTATTTCTGGGCATCCTCGAAAACAAAGAGTTTAGGTATTAGGTGAATATTTTGCCACTCTAGCGGGTACAAGGTACCAGCGAGTTAGGACTTTATAATTTGTCTCCAGTGCTAAGATGTTGGGTGAAGATGACTTAGATGTGAGCCATATGTTAGACCAGTCCGTGTCTTCTAAAGTTCGTCCCAGGTCCTCCTCCCACCTCTGAACGTAAGAGGGTCTATTAAGATTTGCTACTCCATATAATTGATTATAAAGTGATGAAATTGTACCTTTAGCAAATGGATCTTTTGTACAGATTGATTCAAAAATGGATAATTGGGATAATGGTGTATCCCCCTTTAGGAATGGTGTATAGAAATGTTTGATTTGGAGATATCTAAATATCTCAGAGTTTGGTAGATCATATTTTTCTCTAAGCGATGGGAATGAAAGGAATGATTTAGATGCTATGAAGTCATTTAGTGTCTGAATGCCTGATGTCCAAGCTTTAAAAGAATTTGGGTAGATCCATGCCGGATAAAAGGCCGGATTTCTGATAAAAGAAAGGAGAGGATTGTGTGGAGATTGTAACTGATATTTGGTTTTTAGTTTATCCCAGAGAGATAAGAAGTGTTTAGTTATGGGATTATGAATTTTAAAGCGGTCTTTAGGATCAAGCCATAATAAATTTGATATTAATAGAGGGTCATTTTCTGAAGCCTCTATAAATACCCATAATGGGATTTCCTGTTTTGCATGGTATTTGGACAGACTGGCCAAATGTGCTGCTCTGTAGTAGTTAGTAAAATTAGGGTATCCCAGGCCTCCTTTATTTTTGGGAAGATGTAGTGTGTGTATAGGTATACGTGGTTTAGAAGAGCCCCATATAAACGAAGTTGCTCTTTTTTGTACTATTCTCAAAAAATAGGAAGGAATTGGAATAGGGAGGACTCTGAATAGATAAAGCAATTTGGGTAGAATAGTCATTTTGATTGCATTAATCTTCCCTATCCAGGATAAAGGAAGTTGCGACCATTGTTTTATTAGATTTGTGATCTGTCTTAATACAGGAGGATAATTGGTTGAGAATAAGTCAGAATGAGATGCTGTTAAATGAATTCCAAGATATGGGATTGATTTTTCTGCCCATGTGAATGGGAGTGCAGCCCTAGCCGGGATCAATTCCATGTTTGTGAGTGAAATATTAAGCACTAGGCATTTCTTAGGATTAATCATAAGGCCGGATAGGGCTGCAAACCCATCAAGAGCTGGTATTAAGTTAGGACCAGAGACCTGTGGTGATGATAGAAAAAGTAATATATACATAATTTGTGTGTAATACCTCCTACTTCAATGCCAGTTATAGTTTGGTTTGTTCTGATGTATTGGGCCATGGGTTCGAGTATAAGGGCAAATGATAAGGGAGATAATGGGCAACCCTGTCGGGTACCTCTTTCGATATTAAAGGCTTCAGATTTGTATCCAGCATATTTTATATAGGCTTTGGGTTTATTATATAATGCTTTGATCCATGTTAAAAAGTGGGGTCCAAAACCCCATTTTTGTAATGAATATTGCATATATTGCCAGGATACTGTGTCAAATGCCCTCTTAATATCGAGAGATAGAAAACATAAAGGGATTTTCCGTTTTTTAGCAATATGTGCCAATAACACTGCCCTGCGTATATTATCGCCTGCCTGTCTATTTGGCATGAAGCCTACTTGATCTCTATGTATTAATTTTCCTATAATGCTATTGAGGCGTTTTGCTATTATTTTTGCTAATAATTTAATATCGAGGTTTAACAGAGATAGGCCGATAATTCACACAGGAAGTATCATCAGAAAGGGGTTTTGGGATCATACAAACAATTGCCATTAGTGTTTCTTGCCGAAAAGAATGTCCATCTAGAAGTTTGTTAAAAGTTTCAGTGAGAATGGGAGAGAGTATTTCTGAGAATGTTTTATAGTATAAAGCCGAGTAGCCGTCTGGGCCTGGTCTTTTTTTAAGTTTTAGGTCTTTTATGGCGTTAGCAACTTCATCTATAGTTATAGGCTCATCCAAACTGCTTTTTTGATTCTGAGATAACTCAGGTAAGGTTATTTTTGAGAAGAAGGATTCAGCCTCTGTAGGATTAAATTCATGGTTTGTCTTGTATAAAGTTGCGAGATGTGAGTGACATTTATGGACTATTTTAACTGGATTACAAGTGTAAACATTTTTTGATAATTTCAAACGTATTGGTTTGAAAGATTTGTTAGTTGAATTTAATGCCTGAGCCAAATATGTACCTGGTTTGTTTGTATTCATGTAGAAATTGTGTTTGGAGCGTTTGAGGGATTTATCAACTGACTCAGTGAGAAATAGATTGTATTCCAATCTAGATTTTTCCAGATGAGATTTTGTACTCTGAGATGGATTATCTTGAAATGATATGTAGGCTGCATTAAAATTGAGTTCTAGTTTTTTTTGCTAGATTTTTGCGTTCCCGTTTAAATAGTGCCATTTGTCTTTGTATTGTACCACGCAAGACAGGCTTATGAGCTTCCCACAGTGTTATTGGGGAGATGTCTGTTGTATTATTAATTGATATGTATTCCTTTAAAGCTTGTTCAATGGCCATCTGATGTAGTGGGTGTTTGAGCATTATGTCCGGTAAGTACCACGTTGGGTCATGCGCTTTTGGTATGGCTGAGGCTATAGTAGTGTATACTGCATTATGGTCAGACCACGGAATCGGAATTATATCTGATGCAATAATTTCTGGTATCATTCCTATTGTTAGAAAAATATGATCTATTCTGGTGAAGGTTTGATGAGGGTGCGAGAAATAAGTGAATTTCTTTTTCATTGGGTTACTTTCTCTCCATGAATCTACCAGATTGTATTTGGAAAGAAGTTGAGAAAAAGGTAATCTAGAGGTTATTTTGGATGGTGTAAAAGGTGATTTATCTAGAAATGGGAGGAGGACCTGGTTCGAATCCCCACACATTATCACTGTTCCTATTTTGTGTGTATTAATCACTTGTAATATATGTGAGAGGAATGGTGTAGGTTGTTTGTTAGGAGCGTAGTAGGAAATCACCGTGATTGCTGTATCCATTATATAACCCATGAGTATCAGGTATCTACCTTCTGGGTCTTTAATTTCTGATGATAAGGTGAATGGTGTGGATCGGTGAAATGCAATTAGAGTTCCCCTTTGCTTGGTACAGGCAGAAGCCGTGTAAATTTGTTGATAAAAAGGAGAAATATATTTTGGAGTAGAATCTTTGGTGAAGTGTGTTTCTTGGAGGCATACTATGTGAGCCTTCTTGTTATGGAAAGTACGGAAGGCTTTGGTCCTTTTTTGAGGGACATTTATTCCCTGAACATTCAGGGAAAGTATATTCAGTGGTGCCATGGCAATAGATCAAATAGTTTTGACTTACTTTTTGTTATGCAGAGCTGACTGCGCAGATCAACCTGTGTGGACTGAAGAGATGAATAGATAGAAAAGAAACCAGTGAATTCTGGAGTAAAGAGTAAACAAAAAACATATGAGATTAGATGATACATTGTATAAATTATTTTTTGCAAGTAATCACAATTTACCTGTGAAAGAGAATAAATATCTCTCTCAGGGGAATAAGTGCCTTCGTCACACTCCCACATAATATGGTTGGGAGAATGAGGAGGGCTAATGGGGGTACACGGATCTTCCGCTTACAGGAGAGAAGTGCTATGTCAAAAGACATCAAAATGATGTTTCATTAATTGGAGTGCAGAATATAGTTTTTGTTGAAATTATTTATTCCAGGGTGGTTGTACATGGTTAGTCTTGCCCTAGGCTAAATAATTCAGTTAGAAAGGTACTGTTAATAACTTTGGTATTGATGAAGATAGTTTGAATTATTTTGGGATTTTAACCCTTTTAGAGTAAACAATTACATATTTTATTCATATGTAACTGTTTAGATATGTTAACTCATAAAATTGAGGTTGTATTGCTTCAGATTAGAATAAACAAAAACATAATTCTAGGAACTAGTTAGGTAATAATATATTTGTTTTAAGAAAAGAAAGAAAAAGCTTCCATTACTTCTGGATTATTGAACATATTTGTCCTAAAAAGTAATAAATCTATTGTTATTACCTGATAATATATAACTGAACAAGAATTTCCTTATTTCACTTATATATTCTAAGGCTATATGAATCAGAAGTAATAAGAAATATAACTGGAATGTAACATGATCCCACACAGTGTGTGACTATCAGAATGCAGTTACATTCAGTTATAAATATAGGTTTTTTATAGAGAATCATCTCTTAGTATAATAAATGAAGAGATATCAGGAATTAGGATGTCAGTCCATTGAATCTTCTTGGTCCGTGGATGATGTGGCATAACGGCCTCTTTTGTGAGAATGATGATTCCCATTTTGTTCTGAAATTTTCTGGGTGCTGCCTGAAGGTGAAGATGACGCCATTCTTCTGCGTGTGGGAGTGTTGCTGCTTGTGGGTTCTGTCAGATTTAATTTTAAAAGGGTTTGTTGTAGTTCATCTGCTGATCTGCTTCTGTAAATTGTACCTTGGTAGTTAAATCTGACTGAAAAGGGGAAGCCCCATTGATACATAATGTTGTGGCGTTGCAGTTCCATTAGTTGGGGTTTCATGGATCGTCTTTTAGTAATAGTAAGTTGGGATAGGTCAGCAAAAATTTGATAATTGTGTCCTTGAAAATTAAGTTCCTTTTTTTCTCTTGCAGCAATTAGTATTTGTTCTTTCGTTCTGTAATAATGAAATTTTGTGATTATATCACGTGGGGGTCCATCTTTCTTTTTGGCTGTGAGGGCTCTGTGTACTCTGTCTAGTTCTAAACGTTCAATAGGGATATCTGGCTTTAGTTCTTGTAATAGAGCAGTAATAGTAGATTGCAGGTCTGTCACAGTTTCAAGTATTCCCCTTATGCGCAAGTTTGAACGTCTGGCTCTATTTTCGTAATCTTCGAGCTTAGTTTGAAGTATTAAATTATCTTTTTTTAATTGTTCCAATTCTGTTATATTTTCTTGGGTTGTAATTTCAATTTCATCCATTTTTTATTTCTAAGGCTGCGGTGCGGTTTCCCAGCTCTCTTATTTCTTTGGTTAGGCTGTTTGTTATTTGGTCTGAGGTTTGTTTTAAAGCCTTATGAAGCATCTTTTCAAATTGTAATAATATTACTGGGGATACTGAGGAGGCTTGTGGAGAAGTTTGTGAGAGGATTTGTTCTGTATCTGACTCAAATGGAGAGTCTTGCTGTGACATTTTCTGTCTGTGAGAGCGCCCTGATGCTGTATCTTGTGAGGTGACTGGAGCTGCTTCAGCTGCAGTGAGTGCCTGTGAGCTCTTTGTGAGGTGATTTTTATTTCTGCCACGGTTTCCTCCCAGTACCATATTTCCTGCCCAAACTTTCACAGTTTGTTCCCTGGGGCAAAAAGGTTCAAATGGATACCTTTTGAGCCTGCAGGCTCTGCTTTGTCCTTCTCTTCTCTCCTCAGCGGTGTGGAGCTCTAACAATGCATGTCTGCTCTGCTAGGCTCCGCCTCCTGCCCCCTTTAGGATTTTTTTTTACCAAAAATATGTAGAATAATACATATTGGCCTAAATTGATAAAGAGATTTGTTTTTTTACATTTTTTTTGGATATGTATTATAGCAGAAAGTAAAAAAATATTGTTTTCTTTTCAAAATTGTCTGTCTTTTTTTGTTTATAGCACAAAAAAATAAAAAGCGCAGAGGCGATCAAATACCACCAAAAAAACGCTCTATTTGTGGGGAAAAGAGGATTTTTTTTTTTTTTGGGTACAGCAACGCATAACCACGCAATTGTCAGTTAAAGCGACGCAGTGCCATATTGCAAAAAATGGCCTGCTCAGGAAGTGGGTAAAACCTTCCGGAGCTGAAGTGGTTAATCTGAGCTGTCTTGAAGTTTGCAGTCTTACTTTGTGAAGATCCCCACACATTTACATTCTTGCATTCTGTTACACTTATTCACTATGTCCTGTAAGTAGACACTGTTTTTTCACATTTCACAGAGCCTGCTTTCTTAGCTACAGAGGTGTGGAGGCGTAGTCAGTACAGAAATCACAAATTGCAGACACCATGGGACACGTAGTCCTTATAAACTGAAAATAAACAGCAAAAGAGAAGCTGCTAAGCATGCAGAGAATGAGAAAGTTGTGGAAAGAGGTGGCCAGCAGACAGGCAGCACTCATAAACTGAAAATATATACCGTATTTATTGGCGTATAACACTCACCCCAAGTTTAGGAGGGAAGTTTAAGGACAAAAAACTTACATTTTAAATGCTCATCAATGCAGCCTTATCAGTGTCCATCTGCAGCCTTGCCCATCATTGCAGAATGATTAGTGTCCATCTGCAGCCTTGCCCAAAATTGCAGCATGATCGTTTTTAAATGTTACCGCCGCTGAGATAGACAGAGCCGGATGTCCTGTGTACTTGGCTCCTCTCATAGTCCCGCCCAGTCCCACCTCCTATGATGGACACAACACCGGTCCAATGGCAGAATGTAATTTCTAGGAGGCAGGACTGGGTGTGACTGCCAGCGGAGTCGAGCCTAGCCGAGTACACAGTACACTCGGCTCTGTCTATTTCGGTGGCGTCCATTCCCTCCTTCCCCTCCGAGGCAGTGGTTCGGCGTGTAACACGCACCCATGATTTTCCCCTGATTTTAAGGGAAAAAAAGTGCTTGTTATAAGCCGATAAATACGGTATTTCAAGTAATCTTATGCTGGATTGTCAAAAATAATGTTTGTATTGCTGTCACAATGGTGATTGTGTAAAATGATATTGTATCCTGCGACCATAGATTTCACTTTATTTATTAATAAATATAACAAATGGGCAGTTAATTTGTACCGTAAACTTGACATTTAATTTAATTTTAATATATATATGTAAAACAATTATGCATACAGATCATGTATTTTTGAATTGAAGTATTATAATGTGATCTGACATTCACATTATTTTTGATTAATTATGTGTTCCTTGTTGGTAAATGTATAATGTATTAAAAAATAAGAAACCTTTGTCACAAATACGTTTTTTTCTTCTAGAGCACTTATTACAAAACTCTCAATAACATATTTTAGAATTCATTTTATACACTCTTGCCACTGTTCACAAATATCTTTTGATGTTTATTAAAGTTTTGCCATTGGCTTCCAGCAGGGAAATTTACAAATTTATATTTCTTCAGTGTTTATTCCAGTATGAATTTTAAAACTCTAGAAAAAAAAATAGAAACTCTTGATTGTCATTGAATAGTCGTTTCCTTGATCTTCACATCTGAGGATCATATTTTACATTTTGGAATATTTATTCTCCTTAGAAATATCGCTTGACATCTCAGTCTCACACACATTGTAAAATACCAGGATGTTTGATATCACAGAGGAGCAGGGCTTTTTTTACTTAGAAAATGGGTTCAGGAACTCGCCCTCCCCGAACCCCTCCCCCAACCACGCCCAAGCCCCACCCCCAACCACGCCCAAGCCCCACCCCAACCACACCCAAACCCCACTCCCAGATGCACCTTCCTTAGAGGAGAGAGGTACAGCGACGCCAAATAATTGTAATAAGTAAAGGCTTAGAACTGTGTATCACACAAGGCGCATGGTTCAGCATTGTGTAACACACAAAGTACAGGGCTCAGGAGTGTGCATTGTGCAGTTGTGAGCAGTGCGTATCACACAAGGCGCAGAAAAAAATCAGTCAACAGGATAGTACTTACAGTCAATGCAAAGCGTCCCTTGTTCTCGGAAATATGGAGCATAAAGACCTGTGTACAGAGGGCAGGGGTCAGCAATATGTAACAGAACCCAGCACAAAGAGAGCAGTGGTAAAGCATAGGTAATATGCAGTCCAGCATACAGAGTGTAGGGCCCATCCCGAGGCCTTTAATATGTAACATACAGCACAGCACACAGAGTATAGCAGTTCTGAGTATGTAATGTACAAGGTGTTACAAAATTCTCACCATTGGACCGCTGGGCCCTGCACACTGTTCCATACATTACGTATTCTTGATCACTAACGCTGTATGCTTTACTATCCCTGAAAATTTCCCTGGCCTTCCCCCCTCAAGTATCTCCCCAAAAAGTAACCATCAAATCCTCACTTCTGCTTATCTCTTTGATTACCTTTGTGTCCCCCATCCACACCTAACCTCTGCAACCCTCATTCACAGCTCACCTCTGCTTTCCCTGTCCACAGCTCCACTCTGCACCCCTATCCACAACTCACCTTTCCCACCCCCCGTGTTTCACCTCTGTACCTTCAGCTTCCCCTACAGCTCTCACCTCTGCACAGCCTGCCCCATTCTCCACAGCCCTCATTTTGCACAACCTGTCCTCCCCTCCCTCCCCTTCCACATCTCTCACTTTGCACAACCTGCCTTCTGCCCTCTGCAGCTCTTACCTCTGTACAAAGCTGCTCTCTTCCCAGTTCTCCTCTCTAGACAATTTTCCACCCCTTCAGCTGTCCTCTCCGCTAAAATTCCCCCTCTCCGCTCTGCATAAATTCTCCCACTCTCCTCTCCAAACAAACCTCCCCCCACTTTCTCAACCCTCCTCTCCGCACAAATCCCCCCATTTTCCAAGCCTTCCTCTCTGCACAAATCTCCCCCACTTTCCAAGATCCCCTCTCCGCACAAATCCCCCCCCCCCACTTTCCAAGCCCCCCTCTCTGCACAATCCCCCCCTTCTTTCACAGTTCTCTCTCCGCAAACTCAGTCTCTGGAAAGCCCCCCCCCCCGTGATTTTCATTCCCCGTTCCCTCCCCTCATCTACCGCCAGTGCCCCAGTCCATATGGTATGCGTGGGCTTTTTTTTAGCTGATCGAGGAGCTGTAGCTGGGGTGGAGTTTCAGGGCTTGTCCGCTCTCCTTGGTACTAATGTGAGTAGCAGCGGGTGTGGAAGCTGCCTCCTGAATCAAAACAGGCAGCTGTACTTTCCATGCTGGGACCCGAGGGCTGGAGGTTGGAGCTGAGGTTGGACAGGTTGGAGCAGAGTGGGCTGTCATAGGTGCCGGAATGGAGTTCTGGCAGAAACAAAGCCCTGCAGAGGAGTCTCATAACCACAAATGGTCACCGGTCTCAGTTGTACTGTGGCAGGTTGGCTCTCCTGGGCAAATCGCCATCATTGTACTTTGGACTTGATGTCTGCCGGTGACCCGCGATCACCTAGTTCAGAGGCAGAATGGGGATCTGCCTTTGTAAACAAGGCGGATCCCCATTCTGACAGATGACATGACAGAAATCTACTGTTTCCAGGCATCGGGAACAGTGATCTCTATCATGTCCCAGGCAGTCCATCCCCCCTACAGTTAGAACACACCTAGGGAACACAGTTAACCCCTTGAGCTCCCCTTAGTGTTAACCACTTCCCTGCCAGTGTCATGTTTACATTGATCAGTGCATTTTTATAGCACTGATCAATGTAATAATGTCACTGGTCCCCAAAAAGTGTCATTTGGGGTCAGATTTCTCCGCCACAATGTCACAGTCCCACTAAAAATCCCAGATCGCCGACATTACTAGTAAAAACAATTAAAAAAAATAAAAGTCCCTAAACCATAATATTTTATTTTTGTATTTTTACTTCCCTTCACCTAAAAGATTTCAGTTTGTTGTTCAACTGAGTTGTATATTTTATAGGTAACATTAAAGGTGGAAAAAGTTCTGAAATTATTTATCTTTGTCTCATTTTTTTACATCACAGAAACCTGACATTTTAACGGGCGCGTCGACTTTGTATATCCACTGTACATTTTGGCCTAAATTGATGAAGAAATTTTTTAATTTTTTTTTTATTGGGTCTGCTTTATAGCAGAAAGTAAAAAATATTGTTTTTTTTTTTTCAAAATTATCGCTTTTTTTTGTTTATAGCGCAAACAATAAAAACCACAAAGATGATCAAATACCACCAAAAAAAAGCTCTAGCTGTGGGGAAAAAAAGGACATCAGTTTTATTTGGGTACAGCATCTCACAACTACGCAAATGTCAGGTAAAATAACGCAGTGTCGTATCGCAAAAAAAATGGCCTACTCATTAAGGGGGTAAAACCTTCCGGGGCTGGAGTGGCTAAATAGTCAAATCATATCTTACTGTTTACCTATGCACTATTATATCTTCTAGAATGTTATTGTTCTATAAGAGTGTTACCTCCTGTGTGTAAGGATGCTTGTCCACCACTAAAACAAATGAAATGTAAAGCAAAACATTTCTTAGTGGAAATGATTTAAAACTCATAACATAAAACATTACAGGATCATAAAGAGAAAACATGGGGGAGATTTACTAAAAAATGTTCAAATGTTCAAAATATGGTGCAGCTGTGCATGGTAGCCAATCAGCTTCTAACTTCAACTTGTTCAATTAAGCTTTGACAATAAAACCTGGAAGCTGATTGGTTTCTATGCAGAGCTGCATCAGATTTTGCACTCTCCAGCTATAGTAAATCTCCCCCCTTGTGAGAAGCTTTAACTGAGCTTTAAAAATAAGTAATTGTGAAATATTCTATTATTTATTTTAGATATTCAAATGTGTGTGTGATATATATACTTTTTTTTTTCTCTAGCGTTCAGACAACATACTGACATTTTAAACCGTAGTTGTAGTTCATTCCTCCAGGTGGAATTTACATCTCTTGCTAACATCCGATCACAAATCCTCTACTTAATGTTAACTCAAGCCTTTGTTTTATTTTTGTCTTGTGAGCTGATAAATGGATCCCCTAATGAGAACAACTCAATCAATGATCTACTCCCGGTAGGTCTTATTGATTTTGAAATGGGAAGCCATGTAGCAGGAAGTGTCATTCATCTTCCAGAATCATAGCTCTGCTGCCAGGCCATCACTCAATGCTGGCTTCCACAATGATGCCAAGGTGTCAGGTGTTCATTAATGTTTTATGCGTGAAACACAAAAATGGACAATTATTATTAATCAACATGTCTTTTGTAAGACAAGCAAGTAACTTGAACTCTTCTGCATATTCAGCGCACAAATACTCCAGGGGATATCTCATTTAAATTTATATTTTGAGCTTTCAAATCACAGTTTGTTCACTGAAAAACATAATGTCAAGTAGATGCGATCTCTGTTAAATATATGTGACCTTTGGTATGGTTAAATATAGAGTCTTATAATAGGTTTTAAAATATTAATTTACTAACCAGTCTAAAGAACCATAGCTCATACCATTTACCGAATCTACTTCTGGGCAAAGACATTTGAGGATTAGTTTGGGAATTTTTGGTGACCTAAATGTATGTTTGTGTTGATTGAGTTGGTCTCCTTAGGGGATCCAGAAGCACTGATCTTGAGGACCAAAAAGACTGAGATGGTCTGGCCCGTCCCTATACAACAGACCTGTCATCAGTAATGATGAATGATCTGTTTGTCAGCCTTGTGAGCGCACATGCACCAACATGTTACCTTTAAGTATAAGGACAATGCTCTTCTCTGTGGGAGGAAAAAGGAATTATCAGTCCCAGAAATTGTCCAAAATGTTAGCAAATCTATGCAAGCAATTTCGACTTTCAACACCATTATTACAAGGTATCTTTGTAAAAATTTCAAGTTTTCAAATTTGGTTTCCTAGTAGATTCAAATGTACGGTTTTTAAAATGTTGCCCTATTTTTTTTAGAGTAGAACTAAACCCAGTGGTGACTGGTGAAGTTTAAGGATAGGGGGGAGAGCCAGACCCCACCCTTCCTTTTTGACCCCTCCCACTTCTCAGAAGCCCTACCCACTCAGTCTTCTGTATTCTACTTGCTTCCACCCATAGTGTCAGGAGTATACAGCTCAGCATCACAGGACAGAGTATACAGCCCCAGCATCACAGGACAGAGTATACTGCCCCAGAACCACAGGACAGAGTATACAACCCCAGAATCACAGGACAAAGTATATACAGCCCCAGAATCACAGGTCAGCGTATACAGCCCCAGAATCACAGGACAGTGTATACAGCCCCAGAATCACAGGTCAGCGTATACAGCCCCAGAATCACAGGTCAGCGTATACAGCCCCAGAATCACAGGACCGCGTATACAGCCCCAGAATCACAGGACAGTGTATACAGCCCCAGAATCACAGGACAGCGTACACAGCCCCAGAATCACAGGACCGAGTATACAGCTCAGCATCATAGATAGGGTATATAGATCAGCATCACAGATAGGGTATATAGATCAGCATCACAGATAGGGTATATAGATCAGCATCACAGGGTATATAGATCAGCATCACAGATAGGGTATATAGATCAGCATCACAGATGGGCTATATAGCTCAGCATCACGTATAGAGCATATAGATCAGCATCACAGATAGGGTATATAGATCAGATTCACAGACAGGGTATCTAGATTAGCATCACAGATAGTGTATATAGATCAGCATCACAGGCTATATACAGTATCTCACAAAAGTGAGTACACCCCTCACATTTTTGTAAATATTTTATTATATCTTTTCATGTGACAACACTGAAGAAATTACACTTTGCTACAATGTAAAGTAGTGAGTTTGCAGCGTGTATAACAGTGTAAATTTGCTGTCCTCTCAAAATAACTCAACACACAGCCATTAATGTCTAAACCGCTGGCAACAAAAGTAAGTACACCCCTAAGTGAAAATGTCCAAATATTTTGTGTGACCACCATTATTTTCCAGCACTGCCTTTTGGGCATGGAGTTCACCAGAGCATCACAGGTTGCCACTGGAGTCCTTTTCCACTCTTCCATGATGACATCACGGAGCTGGTGGGTGTTAGAGACCTTGTGCTCCTCCACCTTCCATTTGAGGATGCCCCACAGATGCTCAATAGTGTTTAGGTCTGGATACATGCTTGGCCAGTTCATAACCTTTACCCACAGCTTCTTTAGCAAGGCAGTGGTCTTCTTGGAGGTGTGTTTGGGGTCGTTATCATGTTGGAATACTACCCTGCGGCCCAGTCTCTGAAGGGAGGGGATCATGCTCTTTTTCAGTATGTCACAGTACATGTTGGCATTCATGGTTCCCTCAATGAACTGTAGCACACCAGTGTCAGCAGCACTCATGCAGCCCCAGACCATGACACTCCTACCACCATGCTTGACTGTAGGCAAGACACGCTTGTCTTTGTACTCGTCACCTGGTTGCCCCCACACACGCTAGACACCATTTGAACCAAATAAGTTTATCTTGGTCTCTTGAAGGCGACAGGACATGGTTCCAGTAATCCATGTCCTTGGTCTTCTTGTCTTCAGCAAACTGTTTGTGGGCTTTCTTTTGCATCATCTTTAGAAGAGGCTTCCTTCTGGCATGACAGCCATGCAGACCAATTTGGTGCAGTGTGCGGCGTATGGTATGAGCACTGACAGACTGACCCCCAGCCCTTCAACCTTTGCAGCAATGCTGGCAGCACTCATACGTCTATTTCCCAAAGACAATCATTGTATATGATGCTGAGCATGTGCACTCAACTTCTTTGGTCGAACATGGTGGGGCCTGTTCTGAGTGTAATATGTCCTGTTCAACCGCAGTATGGTTTTGGCCACCATGCTGCAGCTCAGTTTCAGGGTCTTGGCAATCTTCTTATAGCCTAGGCCATTCATGTAGAGCAACAATTCTTTTGTTCAGATCCTCAGAGAGTTCTTTGCCATGAGGTGTTGTGTTGAACTTCCAGTGACCAGTATGAGAGAGTGAGAGCATAAACACCACATTTAACACAAGGCCATAAAAACAATGCATGGACATGCACAGAACACGGGTACAGCTAACGCATTTCGGGGGTGCACCCCCTTCTTTAGAGCTAGGCCTAGCTCTGAGGAAGGGGGGGGTGCGCCCCCAAAATGCGCTAGCTGTACCCTGTGTTCTGTGCATGTCCATGCATTGTTTTTATGGCCTTTTGTGAGTACCCACTTTTATATTTTTATTATTAAAATATCTTTGGTAATGCACTAGGTGTGCGCGCCTTCCATTTATGTTTTTCTTGTAGTTCCTTTCGGATTACCCCATCTGAGGAAAGCAGCATCCACCCAGTTTTAGATACCATATATACCTTTCACACCACCATTTTATCTGACATCTGTTACGCCACACCTTGGAAGACCTATTAGCGCTGGAAATGACTGTGTTTTTTGTGCCAAATTTAAATTTAACACACCTGCTCCCCATTCACACCTGAGACCTTGTAACACTAAACGAGTCGCATGACACCGGGGAGGGAAAATGACTAATTGGGCCCAATTTGGACATTTTCACTTAGGGGTGTACTCACTTTTGTTGTTTAGAGATTAATGGCTGTGTGTTGAGTTATTTTGAGGGGACAGCAAATTTACACTGTTATACAAGCTGCACACTCATACATTGTAGCAAAGTGTTATTTCTTCAGTGTTATCACATGAATAAAATAGTTACAAAAATGTGAGGGGTGTACTTACTTTTGTGAGATACTGTAGATCAGCATCACAGATAGTAAATAGATCAGCATCACGTATAGTATATAGATTAGCATCACATAACATCACTATACAGCCCCAAACCCCCCTTCACTGACAGCTAGGAGTCATATGAGTCCATGTGTCCGGCATCCTGAAATGGGCGCATGGATATGTAGGTGGCAGGTACGGGGGGGGGGTGGCGCCCGTGTGCCCACAATGCACGGGCCGCTACTATACCCTTATATTGGATCATATTTACTTAATTAAAGAGTTGTGTGTAAACAATTGCCATGTCTTGTTTTTTATTTCTTTTTTTTATTTCATTTTTTTCAAAAGGATGTTTCCTTTTTTTTCATTTGTCTCTGCATGTCACTGCTTGCTGATCTCCTGTAGACTTCATGTCAACATCATGCTCGTGACTGTTCAATGTATGTTGACATGGCCACTTGTCTCAACAAAGGGCTCATGTGCCAGATGACAACACAGAAGTACGACTCGGAAATAACTGTCGCCCTCTAATGGGAAATGCCCGAATAAAGACCTTTATGACAGGGTTAAAAACAACTTTTGAAGTTACATTAATGTGGTAAAACTTAGATGAGATTTTAATGGTTGGGTTTACATTTTATCACAGATTAGGGGAAGTAGGTACGAGGATGAGGGAGTCCAAACATTGCACACGGTATTTGCATCAATGGAAAATGACCAGCACATGGCATGACCATCCAAGTTGTGGACACAGGAGCCCTATGGCCCTATAGACAACAACAAGGCCTAATGAAAGAAAGAAGCACTGAGGTTGATGAATTCACTTTCCTCCTGCCAGAGGAGAACCTACAAATCTGTATATGAACATGCTAATTTCTGGGTAATGTAGAGAGGTTGCCTGTGTAGCCCTCTTTTGTGGGGGGTTATGACCTGTAGGTAAACAGGAAATAGAACCTTCACTAAGTGGAAGAGTGGGCCTCCACCCAGGACAGGGCCTCTGTGAAGAGAGGGGTTCCTTTCCTGGGAAATTAACCAGTAATCTAATCAAAGGTAGTGGGAGCAGAGGAACTACTGCAACCAGCATATAACATTGACCATAAGTGTATAGATGCACACCAGTATGAAAAAAATAATATGGAAATATAAGAAAAGATGGTTAACAATACACACTTCAAATGTACAGGTATTACAGAGTCCAACAAGAGTCTTGATGGAATTGTGCACATATACCTGGGTATATATAATTAGTAATAAAGATACTTCCAAATGAATGTTGCAGCAAAGTTCAGATGTAGGGGCCCCTGAGCATGATTGCTGTGTCAATGACCTGAAGATAAGATCATCGGTGATGAGGCGATCCTCCAAACATTGTCCAACCAGCCTGGAACAGAGCTGCTCACTAGCAGAAACTGTGGTGTGGCACTGGAACTCAGAGTCAGCCTATCTACACTGTGTCTTAGTCCCTAGTAGTTTCTAGTCTGTCATACAACCAGATCTGTAACTACCAGAAGTGGCCGTTGGATGCCTAACTTGGCTCTAGCCTGTGCTGGTTATTGAGTCATTGCACATGCAATGTACAGCAAAATGAATGGCATCTCAAAATGAATAACACTGCAGTACACACATTGCTGTGTATTGTGATAATGTTTGGTGAATGGTGTCACCGCAACTCTTCAGTCTACAGTATATGGGTTCTTATTGTCACCTGTACTATATTACGAATATCACCAATAAATAATGGCTTAGAGAACTACTGAATATCATTTATTTATTTATTTTTTTCCTCTTTTCTTTTCTTTGTTCAGATTGCATTAAAAGTAATTTTTTTTTTTCATATCTGGATGTTTAGCTGAAACATAAAGAAATTGCATGGGGAGAGGAATTATTTCATGTATAATGCATATGTATATCCACAGGAGGTTTTAAAGCGAAATGGAACATTAGAAGGCATTGTGTGTGATTTTTTTTTCCAAAACAATCTCTCATGTGTTTTTGCTCTTGACAATTTTCCATTTACACATGTTTATTTATGTAACTTCAGTTAAGCAGTCACATATATAATGCCTATTTTATAGCTATAGTTTAATTCATCTATATTTTATTTTTTCATAGTGCTGCACAGAGACTATAAAGATATGCTGTTTTTTGTTGGGTAATGGCACCATGGGCGGAGGGGGTTAAATGATGTTCTTTATGCTGCTAGCTGGTTATTTTTGTTCATTGGAACATTCACCTGTTGGACCAAACATTTTGAAAATGCCAACTGATTTAACAAAGCAGCACAAAGAAGGTAGTAACCCATAGCAAGCATTTTAACCTTTTAACAGTATAGAACAGTCATGATAATGGAGGATGATCCCTAATTTATTGCTAAGTGTAATTGTAATTTGTACATTGTTCCTTTTACACGGGTTATAATGCAGTGAGAGACTTACCTCTACAGTCATTGTAGGAGATTGGATATATACAGTAAAAGATGGGGTAAGTGCAGCGCAATCAATAATAATAAAATTATAACATATATAAAAGTCCAATGCATATCCAGGATGTAAGACTCAGATGTCTTTGTAGCAAAAGAATGATGCAATGGCTCCAATGATGTAATCAGTTACATTAAACTTCTCCCAAATAAACAAAATTGCGCTTACCAGAAACTGTGGACCTCTGTAAAACAGAAGGTCAAACTCACATGTGTCCCCGCAGGGATGATGGTAATTCCCGGTGTAATCTCCAGAATCCTCAATGGAGCCTAATGGTTCGGCCATCCAGCAGGGAAATACCAGGGGTAGGAACGTCCAGGTCAGCAAAAATGGATGTGGGAGGAATGAAGACCGCTCCAATGCATGTATGAAAATAAGAGCACGATCTAAGAGCACTCCATAAATTTATTTTAAAGTCACTGTATAAAATAGAGCTACAGTGCTCACAAGCGCAAACTGTAAAAAATAAAGTGGACAGAGACGCGGTCCCTAATGGGATGCACATCAGACAGAGAGTGGCAGCGGGTGACGTCCATGTGGAAGCTCCTCCCCCCGTACGCAGCGTTGCGTCCTAGCTGGACTTCATCAGCGAGGGGTGGAGCCTGACAGTCGCCCAGCGGCTTTTAAACAAGAGGAGAGTATCAGCAAATGTTGCAACAAAACAGGAAGTCAGAGGAACTTCCATAGCAACCAAATGATGCGGAAACAACTCATATTAGCATTGGAATGTTAGGAATGTCTGCACACACAGCGGCGGAACCGGAAAGCAGTAGGCTTCCATGTCCCCCTAAATGGACGGGGACACCTCCTATTAACCACCTACCACCCGGCACGGGCTATGAATCATAGAATAGGAACATTAAGTATCCCAATGTGGGTAATTACATAAAGCAAAATTAAATTAAAAGAGCAAAGAACAGAACTCTAATCCCGCTGCCACCTCTGTAAACAATGTATAAATGACATACATAACACATACAGATATAAAATGGAGCAAAATATACTAACACAGCACTGATACAAGAATTGATATAAAAAAATATACAATGAAAAACTACCTATCGGATAAAAAACAATTCAGGTCAAATTCTACATTTAACCCCTTCGGGATCGTAACTTGAGTATCATGAATCCACATGGATTCACGTTGGCTGAGCTGCCTGATGAAACCCCCCCCCCCATGTGGATTAACTCTTTCTACACCCCAAAACAACACTTAAACACTTAGGGTTCCTACCATGGAAAATTCTAAAATGTTTAGAGATATTATGTGTAATTAATCCTCTTTTAATATTGTTTACATGTTCGGCTATGCGGACTCCCATGGGTCTGGAGGTTCTACCTATATATTGGAGGCCGCAATCGCACTGCAACTTGTAAACAATGCCTGCTGTATTGCACGTGATGACATTTTTGATCTGATAAGTCTTATTCGTAGCGGATGCTGTAAAATCCTTTCTTCTTTTGAGATTATGTCTACATTTTTTACATGCTGGACATTTCCCACAGGCATAAAAGCCTGTTAGGAAATTGAAAATCCTATTTTCTTGTTTTATCACAGGGGGATCTATAACACCTGGTGCTAAAATGTCCCTTAGCGTTGGTGGTCTTCTATAGATAATCCTTGGACGTAAGGGCAACGCTGTGTCTAAAACGCTGTCCTTTTTTAAAAAGTCCCAGTTCTTCATTACAATCCTCTCAAATTTTTTATGTTGGATGTTGTAATCAAGGATAATTTTATATTCAAAGTTGACAGCGCGTTCAGAACGATCGGATTTTCCGATAACTTTGTGTGACCACGTGTATGCAAGACAAGTTTGAGCCAACATCCGTTGGAAAAAATCCATGGATTTTGTTGTCGGAATGTCCGATCAATGTCCGACTGTGTGTGTACAGGACATTAGTCTGTAGGGTTCAATATTGAGTTGGCCCACCATTTCCAACTATAACAGCCAGCGGGGGGACAGATGCAGCATCAGACCGATGCTGCATCCACCTAGGTAAGTATGATTAAAAAAAACATACTTCTCTTTTAAAGTGGTTGTAAACCCTTACATATACTCAGTGAAATGATTGGCTTCGGATGATATAGAGAGAGGAAACAAATCCTCCTACATAGGTTCTACCTGTTTTTCTGCAGTCTTCTTTTCTCTACATCCATTCAAAGTCCATAAATGATAAAGCTTGTTTGAGCTGTCAGAAAAAAAGGTTGTGCTTAAATCTCACTCTGCAGAGCTCAGTGAAGAGAGCCGATTGGGTAGAAGGGACATACCTCCCTCCGCACAGCACACAGAAACAAAGCTGATGCTGTCAATCAGCTGGTGATCCCTCCCCTGTCACCTTTTTTCTCCTGGTGTCAGGAAAACTTATCAGAAGTGACTCATGCTTATAGCGGAGGAATTAAGCAGCAGACAGAAATTACACTTAATGCTCTTAATTGAGACAAGTTCACACTATAGAAGGATATGCTCTGTTCATATTTCATTTTGGAGGTTTACAACCACTTTACAGCAAACCTGTGTAGAGACCATGGAAGCCTCAACCCTTCCCCAGTGTTAATGAATGTACACAAATCTCTTCAGGATTGCATTGCACAGCTCCACATTTTCTCCTGTGTCAACTCTGCATTGTACTGTTACAATACCATGAGCACTGCCTCCTAGAATTTCTTTTGGAGGGTTCTATTTACTGCAATAGCAACCCTTTAAACACACAGCCAGACCTGACCTGCATGCTTATATGACAGCTTTCTTTACATAACGCAATCTGTCGGGGAGATCCAGATTAGTATGGAGATTGGTAGGATATGAAAAGGCTGCAGTGTCACAGTTGGGAGAGGGAGTGAAGTAGGCTTGGCAGGGGAGCCTGAGAGAAGGACTTAAAGAGGAACTGCAGTCTGCTTATGTAATTTGTAATAAAAACATGTTTGCCATTCTGAAGCTTCCCTCCAACTACTTTGCATATTATTTTATTTATACTGTGATTCTGTACTTGCCAAATATGCTGCAGAAATCTCCCTCCACTAAGTCTGGCTGCAACCATCTTAACTGTGGGCAGATGAAGCTGCTGCCTGTTCACTTCCTGGATTTACACAGACACACACCTCCAGCTCTCATTGGCCCTCTTATGACTCACCCCCCCCCCCTTCTTGGCAAACTCTCAGGAGAGTGAGAGAGAGATGTACATGATGTCATAAGCCTAGGCTTTTTACCAGACAAGAAACAGGAAGTGGGCTGTATAAGGTATTTACTGGCAGAAAAGAATGTTTTACTATCCAAAGTTAAAACAACAAGGGCAGAAGATTTAATAGATGGAAAGATGAAAACTGACTGAAGTTCTGCTTTAAGAATATAAGTTGCTCTGGCTATAAAGCTTTACATAACATTTCTAGACAGTGTGCCACAATTGTAATAAGGGATCGATTATTTTGATGACACTGCAATGCTTAACCTGAAGTGTAATTAGCTGTTTACAGCCTGGCCAGAGATATATTTTGACTTTCAAATTGCAACATGCTACACAAGGCTGGAGGAAGGCTGGAGCAATAACACTCAGGGCATAGTCTCATGTGAGGGGAGCCTGGACCAACCCCTCCCCTCCCTATGCATCCTCCCCCTCCCATACAACCCCCTTTCCCTAAGTGCACCCCCTCCACTTTATTGCCCAGGAATAAAAATCACAGTTATACAGTAGAGTTAGGCGAACGGTTTGGGCCGAGCAAAAGTTCAGCTCGAGCATCGCCCGTTTGGCGGGTGTTCATCCCGCCAAACGCCATGCAATGCACTGAGCGCTGCATAGTGCATTCTAAGCCCTGATTAAAATGCACTGTTAAGGAGCAGGGCTGGGAAGTCGGTCACATCACCCTTAAAAACCGATGCGTCATCATCTGTCAATGGGCTTCCCTGCTGACAGCTGAATAAAAAAAAATTGCTAGCAATAAAAAAGTGACAAAAAAACGGCATGGGGGTAACCCCCCAATATATACCAGGCCCTTCGGGGGAGGGGTTGGGCTTGCACACTGTGCATAGCGTACCTCTAAATATTCACACGCACTCCTGAGCCCTGCACTCTGTACACAGCACACCCCTGTCCTCTGCACTCTGTAAACAGCACACCCCTGTCCTCTGCACTCTGTAAACAGCACACCCCTGTCCTCTGCACTCTGTACACAGCACACCCCTGTCCTCTGCACTCTGTACACAGCGCACCCCTGTACTCTGCACTCTGTACACAGCGCACCCCTGTACTCTGCACTCTGTACACAGCGCACCCCTGTCCTCTGCACTCTGTACACAGCGCACCCCTGTCCTCTGCACTCTTTACACAGCACACCCTTGAACTCTGTACACAGCACACCCCTGTCCTCTGCACTCTGTACACAGCGCACCCCTGTCCTCTGCACTCTGTACACAGCGCACCCCTGTCCTCTGCACTCTGTACACAGCGCACCCCTGTCCTCTGAACTCTGTACACAGCGCACCCCTGTCCTCTGAACTCTGTACACAGCACACCCTTGAACTCTGTACACAGCACACCCTTGAACTCTGTACACAGCACACCCCTGTCCTCTGCACTCTGTACGCAGCGCACCCCTGTCCTCTGCATTCTGTACACAGCACACCCCTGTACTCTGTACACAGCACACCCCTGTACTCTGCACTCTGTGCACAGCACACCCCTGTACTCTGCACTCTGTGCACAGCACACCCCTGTACTCTGCACTCTGTGCACAGCACACTCCTGTACTCTGCACTCTGTACACAGCGCACCCCTGTCCTCTGCACTCTGTACACAGCGCACCCCTGTCCTCTGCACTCTGTACACAGCGCACCCCTGTCCTCTGCACTCTGTACACAGCACACCCTTGAACTCTGTACACAGCACACCCTTGAACTCTGTACACAGCACACCCCTGTCCTCTGCACTCTGTATGCAGCGCACCCCTGTCCTCTGCATTCTGTACACAGCACACCCCTGTACTCTGTACTCTGTACACAGCACACCCCTGTACTCTGCACTCTGTGCACAGCACACCCTTGTACTCTGCACTCTGTACACAGCACACCCTTGAACTCTGTACACAGCACACCCTTGAACTCTGTACACAGCACACCCCTGTCCTCTGCACTCTGTACACAGCGCACCCCTGTCCTCTGCACTCTGTACACAGCGCACCCCTGTCCTCTGCACTCTGTACACAGCGCACCCCTGTCCTCTGAACTCTGTACACAGCGCACCCCTGTCCTCTGAACTCTGTACACAGCACACCCTTGAACTCTGTACACAGCACACCCCTGTCCTCTGCACTCTGTACGCAGCACACCCCTGTCCTCTGCATTCTGTACACAGCACACCCCTGTACTCTGTACACAGCACACCCCTGTACTCTGCACTCTGTGCACAGCACACCCCTGTACTCTGCACTCTGTGCACAGCACACCCCTGTACTCTGCACTCTGTGCACAGCACACCCCTGTACTCTGCACTCTGTACACAGCGCACCCCTGTCCTCTACACTCTGTACACAGCGCACCCCTGTCCTCTGCACTCTGTACACAGCGCACCCCTGTCCTCTGCACTCTGTACACAGCACACCCTTGAACTCTGTACACAGCACACCCTTGAACTCTGTACACAGCACACCCCTGTCCTCTGCATTCTGTACACAGCACACCCCTGTACTCTGTACTCTGTACACAGCACACCCCTGTACTCTGCACTCTGTGCACAGCACACCCTTGTACTCTGCACTCTGTACACAGCACACCCCTGTACTCTGCACTCTGTACACAGCACACCCCTGTACTCTGCACTCTGTACACAGCACACCCCTGAACTCTGCACTCTGTACACAGCACACCCCTGAACTCTGCACTCTGTACACAGCACACCCCTGAACTCTGCATTTTGTGTGTAACGTACTCCTGAACCCTGCACTAAAGGAAAGGAGGATGCACTAGAATTGCTTTGACCATAGTTTTAATAACCCTGATAACACCATATTATAGTAGTACAGCTAGCATGCTTGCTCACTGGACTGTGTATATCAGTTTTCTTAAAAAGAAAAGGAACACAAAGGGGTGCCAAATAAGTGCATGATTAAAACACAAGTTGATGAAAAAAGCCACTGGGAAACTCAAACGTAAAAAGGGAAAGGCAGGCATGTCTGATTTATCTCCGGTCCGACAGGGGGCACCAGTCAGGTTCTCCGACTGGACTTCTATTTCTGCTCCTCACCGCACTCAAAGACCATGGGGGATCATGACTGGAAATAGCAGGGCAAGCGTGAAAAGATCATCAAGGATTAATAAAGAAGCTGAAGCTTTGAAATGTGTAACCATGCAACTTCCTGCTGCTTCTTGGTGATGTCACTCCATCCAGTCGGAGAGCTTGACTTGTGTCCACCATCAGACTGCAGTTAAAAGAGAAGTATTATTTAAAAAGTGCAGCGCTGGACATGTGAAGTGAATTATGGAATTTGATAAACAAATTAATAAATTAATAAAGAAAATTAATCAAAAAATAGAAAACAGTGATACAGTCATACGTGTTAATTATGTGAAGTGTTTCTTGAAACGTAAACATATAAACAAAAAAGGAGTCTTTCCTTATAAAACGACTTAAGAAAACACATAAACGTCCACAACAGTGTATTTGATACAAGTGTAGATTTCAGGGGTACATTCTTCAATGTTCCATGTTGCCCACCACCGAAATAGAAGAATGGAAGGCTTACCAGAAAGCCTGTGACCGCCCTTACTCAGGGGGGTCAAAACAGGCTTAGTAGATATGCTGAAACCGCCACAGGGATACTCCAAGGGCCACCGATGGATAGGTGCGTCAGGAATCCTCGCCAGATAGCCGACCAGCCAACAACCGCTGTAGATGTTCTCCTGAGTACTATCCTCTCATGGGGCAAGCTCTATAGCTGCAGGCACAGTAGAACAATTGATCCTCAAGATTCATGGAACATTGAAGAATGTACCCCTGAAATCTACACTTGTATCAAATACACTGTTGTGGACGTTTATGTGTTTTCTTAAGTCTTTTATAAGGAAAGACTCCTTTTTTGTTTATATGTTTACGTTTCAAGAAACACTTCACATAATTTACACGTATGACTGTATCACTGTTTTCTATTTTTTGATTAATTTTCTTTATTAATTTATTAATTTGTTTATCAAATTCCATAATTCACTTCACATGTCCAGCGCTGCACTTTTTAAATTATATTTTGTTTTTAGTGCCCTCATATCGGGGTTATAGTGTACAGCAGCAGGACTTTTTCTCCATTGTTTTCACAACTTTTTTATGCACCTAGCGCAATTTCTTTTTCTTTAATTTAAAAGAGAAGTATTGGTTTTCCTTTTTTTTTGATTCATACTTGCCTCGGTGGATGGAGCATCAGAGCGATGCTTCAGCTGTCCCCCGGCGTCTCTGCACTGAGAACCGAGTCACCAAACACCACTGATGGCTTGGTTCTCACTCCTCCCCGAGCAGAGAGATGCTGACTGTCAGTCAGCATCTCTCCTGCTCTGATCCTCCATGCTGTTTGGAGCGATGAGCTGTGGAGGGGCAGGGAGCGGCCATGTCAGCGTCTCAGCGGCCCGCTGAGACTGCAATCAAACCAAGGCAGCTGGCGGATCCAGACTTGAGAAGTCGGGATGATGCGCTGCCTCAATTAATGGCAGTGACGTCAGCGGAGAGCGGACTTCAGACCATTCTCCGCTGAAAACGGGTCACAGAAGTGCAAAACTAATTGCACTCCTGTGACCCAGAGGAGAAGCCCAGCCTAAAAAGCTCAGGCTGGACTTCTCCTTTAAATCAGACATGCCTGCCCTCCCCTGTTTCTTTTTACATGCGAGTTTCCCATTGGTTTTTCAATAAGCTTGTGTATTAATGCACTTATTTGGTGCCCCCGTGTGTTTCTTTTCCAGAGTTTGCTTCACTCTTTGGAGCTGCTGCCACTTTCTGCTATGAAAGCCATGGACTATTATGGACTTTAATGCATATAGACTTTTTCACTTTGTGTATTAGGGTAGTACACACCTCCTGCAGTGCCGTTTAGATCTATTGCATATTATCCTTATAAAATAAAATGTGCAGCTCCAACTTTCCTCTTCTTCATCAGCAAAGATAAATGGCGAGATGACAAAGTTTTCCAGTGCAGCTATTATAAGCTTGTGACCATTGTCGGGGAACAAAGCTAATTATTATACTCAGATCATCAAAAAGCTGGATTGGAATCCTTTGTATTAACCACTTCAGCCCTGGAAGAATTTACCCCCTTAATGACCAGGCCATTTTTTGCAATATGGCACTGCGTCGCTTTAACTGACAATTGCGCAGTCAAGCGACGCTGTACCCAAACAAAATTGATATCCTTTTTCCCCACAAATAGAGCTTTCTTTTGGTGGTATTTGATTACCTCTGTGGTTTTTATTTTTTGCACTATAAACTGAAAAAGAGCAACAATTTTGAAAAAAATCCCAAATTTTTTACTTTCTGCTATAAAACATTTCCAAAAAAAAAAAAAAAAAAAAACCGATTTATTCATCAGTTTTGGCCAATATGTATTCTACATATTTTTGGCAAAAAAAAATCCTAATAAGCGTATATTGATTGATTTGCGCAAAAGTCATAGCATCTACAAAATAGGGGATAGGCTTATGGCATTTTTATTATTTTTTTTTTTTTTTTACTAGTAATGGCGGTGATCAGTGATTTTTAGCAGGACTGCGACATTGCGGTGGACAGATCGGACTCCTAACGGACATTTTTTACACTTTTTTGGGAACCAGTGACATTACTACAGTAACCAGTGCTAAAAATATTCACTGTTATTGTACTAATGTCACTGGCAGGGAAGGGGTTAACATCAGGGGTGATCAAAGCATTAACTACTGTATGTTCCCTCACTGTGTGTTCTAACTGTATGGGGGAAGGGCTCACTGGGACAACACACAGATCCGTCTTACTGCAGAAAGACGGGATCTGTGTGATCCTCCTGTCAGAACGGAAATCTGCCTGTTTACACAGGCAGATCCCCATTCTGTCACTGCAGGGGACGATCGTGGGTGGCCCGCGGACATCGAATCCACTGGACCCACTGATTGGCTCCCCCGCTGGCCAATGCGAGCGCGCGTGCCCACAAAGGCGAGTGCACGAGCCGAATGTACAGCTACGGCGATTTGCGCAGCCGATCCACCTTGCCGCAGTATTACGGCGGGTGGAAGGCAACTCCAGGTACAAATACCTAATAAACACAAACTTAAACTGTTGATAAACCTCCTACATTAGTATTGTTGTTGGATCCTGTTTTTGTACCTGTGTTACATCTGAGACTGAAATATGGTCCTTTGGGTTGCAGGCCCCATTGTGCAGCCCTGCGTGGGAACAAACATTGCAGATTCATCACAGAAATAATTTTAATGCTAAATTACATTGCTGAACATGAAATGTGAAACACTCTCCAGCTACTCATATAATGTCTTTTTCCTTATTTGGAGCACCCAGGAGAATTGTGCAATACTTGCAATTCCAGGGCTGCTAGAGACTTGAGGAATTTGAGCAAAATCCATCAGAGGTAGTGCGCAGACTGACTGGCTGTTAGATTAAATGTATTAGATATCACAGCTCTGGTACTAGGAAACTTTTTCATGTAATTGCAGAGACCTTACTCCTAGGGTTACGTCTGGTTTAGGAACTTAGATAGAGTCCTGTTTGTTGATCCATTTAGAACAAGAAGCCATTAACTGAAAGGGTCAAGGGGTTAATGGTAGAAATATTTCTCTCCAACATTATCTTACAGTATTCTCCTTCAGACCTTACAATGAAAGGACAAACATATATGGGTTTTTTTTTTTTTTATCATACTGATAGTGTTTCCGATGGAAAGGAAGGCAGCCAACACATTCTAGCAACGAGTGTTTCGGAATACCTAAGGTAGAACCAAACCGTCAGAAACATAGTTTTGCAAAACCTTGTAAATAAAACACGATTGCATATTTTCTGTTAAAAAAGTACACTTTGTTCATGTTTTCTCTCCTTGCGTTGTTCACATCCTGTAGACTCTTTGTATGAATTTCCTGTTGATTAGCCCCATAGCCGGCTGCACATCACAGTTATACTGTGGTGTATATGGCAGAATGTGCCAATGCTCTGAGATGGTATGACTCTTTGTAGTCCAACTCAGGAGCATGTAGGCAAGGTTGATAATGTTGCAGTAGAAATGAGTAAGTGTTGGCACTTCCAGGAAAACAAGTGCCTATGTATACACATTGCTAGTATGATCACCAGCTATGAAGAAAGCAGAAAATATAAGAAAGGGATTGACTTTTAGAAATTACAGGAACATATGCAGCAATATATTGATTCAAAGTGATTTAAAGTCTCGTTTTTTTGTTTTATTTTGCTATAAAATTAACAAACATGTCATACTTACCTGCTCTGTGTAGTGGATTTACAAAGGGCAGCCCAGATCCTCCACTTCTCGGGTCCATCTTCTGTGCTTCTGGCCCCTCCCTCATGTCGCGTGCCCCCACAGCAAGTAGCTTTCTATGGGGGCACCCGAGCCAAGTCACAGTTCCCTGTGTCCATTCAGACACGGAGCCACGGCTTGGCTCCTCCCCCTCTCTCTCCTTTTTGGCTGGCTGACTTTGACAGCAGCGGGAGCCAATGGCGCCACTGCTCTGTCTCAGCTAATTAGGAGGGAGAGTCTTGGATGGCCGAGACACTCGTAGACATCACTGGACAGAGATTGGGCTCAGGTAAGTTTTGGGGGGCTGCTGCACACAGAAGTTTTTTTTTATCTTAATGCATAGAATGCATTAAGCATTATTAAAATCACTGCTCCCGAAAAAATGTCCGGTTTTAAAACTTTTTTGCATTGATACATGTCCCCTGGGGCAGGAACCTGGTCCTGTATATAAGCCTTTAAAATTAGCACTTTTGATTATTCATGTTCGTGTCCCATAGACTTTAACGGTGTTCATGTGTTCTGCCGAATTTTTTCCCTGTTTGGTATGTTCTGGGGGCGAACCGAACCGGGGGTGTTCGGCCCATCCCTAATTTCTTGTATAAATGGCCCTGGCAGGGAAGGGGTTAACACTAGGGGCGATCAAGGGGTTAAATATGTTCCCTCATTTGTGTTTCTAACTGTGAGGGGATGGAAGTGACTAGAGGAGGAGACATATTGCTGTTCCTAGCTAGTAGGAACAGACGATCTGTCTCTCCTCACAGAACAGGGATTTATGTGTTTACACACACAAGTCCCGGTTCTGGCTCTCGTGCCCGCGACCACCGGCCACGCACATCGTTCCCCCGTTGTACAGCACGCCTGCTATAGGCATTTAAGGGGCCAACGTACAGCTACGACGGTTCGCGGGATCGTGCCAACCTGCCGCAGTATAATGACGACGGCTGGTCAGCAAGCGGTGAATGGGGAGATGCTGATGTAAACAGCATCTCCACGTTATGCTTAGTGACAGTCTCACTGATTTCTGCTCCCTGTCATCGGGAGCGGAGACCAGTGTAGTGTCACAGCTAGCCCATCCCCCCTACAGTTAGTAATCACTCCCTAGTACTGACTTAACCCCTCCACATCCCCTAGTGGTTAACCCCTTCACTGTCAGTGTCATTTATACAGGAATCAATGCATTTTTATAGCACTGATTGCTGTATAAATGACAATGGTCCCAAAAATGTCCGCCATAATGTCGCAGTCGCAATTAAAATCGTTGATCGCTGCCATTACTAGTAAAAAAAAAAAATTATAAAAAAAAATGCCATAAAACTATCCCCTATTTTGTAAACGCTATAACTTTTGCGCAGACCAACCAATAAGAGCTTATTGCGATTTTTTTTTTTTTTACCAAAAATATGTAGAAGAATACGTATCGGCCTAAACTGAGGAATAAAAATGTTTTTTTATATATTTTTGGGGGATATATATTATAGCAAAATGTAAAAAATGCGTTTTTTTCAAAATTGTCACTCTTATTTTGTTTATAGCGCAAAAAATAAAAATTGCAGAGATGATCAAATACCACCAAAAGAAAGCTCTATTTGTGGGGAAAAAAGGACGTCAATTTTGTTTGAGAGCCACGTCGCAAGATCGCGCAATTGTCAGTTAAAGCAACGCAGTGCCGAATCGCAAAAAGTGCTCTGGTCAGGGCGGGGGTAAAATCTTCCGGGGCTGAAGCGGTTAAAGTGAAACAATAAAAGTGAAATATTCCTTTAAATTTCATACCTGGGGCATGTCTATAGTATGCCTGTAAAGTGGCACATTTTTCCCGTGTTTAGAACAGTCCCTGCACAAAATGACATTTCTAAAGAAAAAAAGTCATTTAAAACTATTCGCGGCTATAATGAATTGTCTATGGGAGAAATCAAAAGTGCTAACTTTAAAGGCTTATATGCATGGTATTGTCATAAAAAGTGTTTGAGGTAGACATGTGCATTTCGTTACCTTCCGAATCGAAAGTCGGACGAATTTTTCATTATTCGGAAATTCGGATGCATCTGAATTTCTGAATTACAAAAGTGATGAATTTAAACGAATCCGAAAAAAAGCAAACAAATTCGAATCGAATTCGAAAACATAATCGAATTCGAAAACAAATTTGAATCGAATTTGAAAACAATAGAAATCGATTTTCTAAAAACACAATAAAATAGAATATAAAATCATAAAGCAATAAAATACATATATATAATTTTTTTTTTTTCTGTTTTATTGTTTTTTTATGCTTTTCTTTTCTATTATTTTCTATTCTATAATAGTCTTTTCATTTCTATTATTTTCTATTCTATAATAGTCTTTTCTATTCAAATTTGAATTCATTCTATACGAAATTCGAATTTCAGAACATGGCTTCTGAAGATCGAATTTCGTATAGAATGAATTTGAATTAGAATAGAAAAGATTTGAATAGAAAAGAATAGACTAGAAATTCGAATACCATATAGAAATGAATCGAATTTGAATAGAAAAGATTAGAATAGAAAAGAAAATAATAGAAAAGAATAAACTAGAAAAACATATATTGTATTTTATTCTATTCTGTTCTTTTGTTTTTCTATTCTATTCTTTTTTATTATTTTCTATTCTATTCTAATCTTTTCTATTCAAATTCAAAATCATTCTATACGAAATTTGAATTTTGGAAAATGGTTTTATATATATATATATATATATATATATATATATATATATATAACCATTTTCAGAAATTCTAATTTTGAAAATCGAATTAGAATAGAAGAAAAGAATAGACCAGAAAAACAATAGAATTATATATATATATATATATATATATATATATATATAGTTCCAAAGGTTGCTGCACTTAAAAATGTGTTGCTTTATTCCATCAAATCTTTAGAAAAAGATTACAAAGGAGGTAGAGTCATTCCAAACAAAATCATTACAATCATCTGTTCAGACAAAGATTACGTTTCAGGCTGATTTGTTCGCACCCTTCCTTAGATCAGTCAGAACACATCTGAACTTTATTTTTTTATATACAAGGTCGGTGGGAGGACCTGTGTGCTGACACTAAATTGAAAGCTGTGTGTGGTTCTCCTCTACATATATATATATAGAAAAAAATAGCAAAGAATAGCATAGAAAAACAATGGAACAGAATATATATATATATATATATATATATATATATATATATATATATATATATATATATATATATTCTGTTCTATTCGAATTTGAATTCATTCTAGACTAAATTCGAGAATGAATTCGAATTTGAATAGAAAAGATTAGAATATATATTATGTTTTATTCTGTTCCATTGTTTTTCTAGTCTATTCTTTTCTACTCTATTCTAATCTTTTCTATTCAAATTCATTTTATACGAAATTGGAATTTCGGAAGATGGTTTTATATATATATATATATATATATATATATATATATATATATATAATTTTTTTATATGCTGGTCTATGGTTTTTCTATGCTATTCTTTTCTATTATTTTCTATTTTATTCTAATCTTTTCTATTTGAATGCAAATTAATTCTATACGAAATTCAAATTTCGGAAAATGGTTATATAGAAATAGAATGAAATTGAATTCTAATAGAAAAGACTAGAATAGAAAAAACAATAGAACAGAATAGGAAAAAAAAAAAAAAAAAAAAAAAAAAAAAAAATATATATATATATATATATATATATATATATATATATATATATATACCAAATTCCAATTCCGGAAGATGTTTTATATATATATATATATATATATATATATAAAACATCTTCTGGAATTGGAATTTGGTACAGAATGAATTCGAATTTGAATAGAAAAGATTAGACTAGAATATATTATAGTTTTTTCTATTCTGTTCTATTGTTTTTGCATGCTATTCTTATTTTCTATTCTATTCGAATCTTTTCTATTGGAATTGGATTTCATTCTATATGAAATTCGAATTTTGCAAAATGGTTATATATAGTTTACTTTTTCAAATTCGGTCAAATTTTTTTCGAATGTGGTAGAATTTTTTCGAATTTGATCATTTTTTTCCTAATGTGGTAGAATTTTTTCGAATTTGATAGTTTTTTTTGAAAGCGGTAGAATTTTTTCGAATTTGATATTTTTTTCCGAATGCGGTAGAATTTTTTTGAATTTGATAGTTTTTTTCGAATGCGGTAGAATTTTTTCGAATTTGATAGTTTTTTTTCTAATGCAGTAGAATTTTTTCGAATTTGATCGTTTTTTTCGAATGCGGTAGAATTTTTTCGAATTTGATAGGTTTTTTTCGAATGCGGTCGAATTTTTTTGAATTTGATCGTTTTTTTCGAATGCGGTAGAATTTTTTCGAATTTGATAGTTTTTTTTTGAATGCGGTTGAATTTTTTCGAATTCGAATACGAAACTAAACGAATCCCGAAAACGAATGTAACGAATGCAACTAATTTAACTAAACTAATTTAAATAATGAAAAAATACACATACACATAGATTTTGCGCTTACCAAAAAGCCTGGCCTTTGAGCTCGAGTGTTTGGGTTCCTTGTTGCACTTCCGTAGCTACGCTGCACACAGACAAGTCATATCACCAGCTGGACATTCCTTGCTTGGACTGCACACAAGCCTTTATTGCTTGCTTTTTGGTAAGCGCAAAATCTATGTGGTGAAGGATCACTGTGAGCGGTGTGTCTTTGTAATCTTCACAATCAAGTCCTCTTTGTACAATATTGAGGGGCTTCCTTTGGGACTTTAACTCATTTCACCTGAGGTCTCTGTTTCTCTGCAGCCAAGATCATATGCATATACTGACTCATCATTTTATTTGTTATAGTTATCACTGATCCTTTATGATCTATTTGATTATTGCACATTTTTTGGTTTTCTTTGGTGTTGTGTTTTCATAAGAGGAATCTTTTACATTTACATTTTATGATCTCATGATATGCATGATTTACTTATGTACATTCACATTTTATCCATAGTTTAGCGCAGTTTTTTTCTTTACATTTGATAAAAGAACTGTCACCTGCGAGGATACTTCATACGGTGGGTGCCTCCCATGGAGGCAGATCGGTGGCGGCTTGCAGGGTTTTTTTTTTTCGGTTCGTCGGCGGAGCGAGAGAAGAAGATGAATGGACTTCATGGGAAATTTTTATTTTTTTATTTTTTAATAAAGGACTTGCCCCAAAGTGTGTCTTGTGGTTTTTAAAAATTTTGACACTTTTTTTGTGAAATGGTACGGGTACCCGTTAACATTTCAAACGGGGGGGGGCGGGATCTGGGGGTCCCCTAGTTAACGGGGGCTTCCAGATTCTGATAAGCCCCCGCCCGCAGACCCCCACAACCACTGGGCTAGGGTTGTGGGGATGAGGCCCTTGTTCCCATCAACATGGGGACACAGTGCTTTGGGGGGCTACTCCAAAACACCCTCCCCATGTTGAGGGCATGTGGCCTGGTACGGTTCAGGAGGGGGGGTGCTCTCTCGTCCCCCCTCTTTTCCTGTGGCCTGCCAGGTAGAGTGCTCAGGTAAGGGTCTGGTATGGATTTTTGGGGGGACCCCCACGTCATTTTTTAAAAATTTTGGCGCAGGGTTCCCCTTAAAATCCATACCAGACCTGTAGGGTCTGGTATGGAATTTGAGAGGGACCCCTATGCCATTAAAAAAAAAAATTGGCGCAGGGCTCCCCTTAAAATCCATAGCAGACCTGAAGGGCCTGGTAATGGACTGTGAGGGAACACATGCCGTTTTTTTCAATGCCTTTTATCTGTATTGGTGGGACCGACGATTCATTATAGCCACTAGTACTTTTAAATGCCTTTTTTTCCTTTAGAGATGTCATTTTCTGCAGGGACTGTTCTAAACATGGGAAAAATGCGCCACTTTACAGGCATTCTATAGACACCCCCCAGGTACAGAATTTAAAGAAATATTTCACTTTTATTGCTTCACTTTAAGCATTATTAAAATCACTGCTCCCGAAAAAAACTGACGTTTTTAAAAAAAAATGTCATTGATCCATGTCCCCTGGGGCAGGACCTGTGTCCCCAAACACTTTTTATGACAATAACTTGCATATAAGCCTTTAAAATGAACACTTTTGATTTTCCATGTTAATGTCCCATAGACTTTAACAGCGTTCCGAACTTTCCCCAAACAACGCATATTGTTCGGTTTTCGCAGAACATCCGAACAACCAAAGTTCGGCCTGAACTTATGCTCGGGCCAAACCGTTCGCCATTCCTAACAGTAATCCATTTTTATAGGACTGATCGCTGTATAGATGTCAGTGGTCCCAAAAATGTGTCAAAAGTGTCCCATCTGTCCGCCGCAATGTCGCAGTACTGCTAAAAATCGCTGATCATAGTCATGTGCAAGGAAAATTAAAAAAACATTTTTGCTTGCACATGATTGGATGATGGAAGTCAGCAGAACTCCTGCTCATTTACTAAGCTCTGGAGCAACTGCTCTTGCAGTGTGTACCTGCACTTTGCAAAGTGCACAGTCTATTTGCCTTTAGTGAATCAACCCCATAGAGTCTGGAGGATGGAACCACAAAGTGCAGGGAGGACCAGGTATCGGACATGCTCAGAAGTGTTCAGGGCCGATCCTAGGGTCACCGGCGCCTGGGTGCAGAAATATTTCTGGTGCCCCCACATGGGCGTGGTCATCTTACCAACTCCTCTCCTTTACAAATGTTGCTATGGCAACAACTCAAACACAGAGATGCTCCCCTAAGAAGTCTTTGTTACCCTGGGATCCTCCCATGATCTTTTCACAATAAAATACAGGCAGAGCGTACACTAATGAGACCTGGAGGGGGTCTCTCTGATGCACACAAAGATGGCTTCTGTTAGAGAGTCTGTTAGAAATAGCCCCGAGACATATTACAGGAGATGGTCAGAGACTGCAGACATAGTACAGGAGATGGTCAGAGACTGCAGATATGATACAAGAGATGGTCAGAGACTGTAGTTATGATACAAGAGGAGGTCAGAGACTGCAATCATAGTACAGGAGATGGTCAGAGACTGCAGATATAATACAGGAGATGGTCAGAGACTGCAGACATAGTACAGGAGATGGTCAGAGACTGAAGACATAGTGCAGGAGATGGTCAGAGTCTGCAGACATAGTACAGGAGATGGTCAGAGACTGCAGACATAGTACAGGAGATGGTCAGAGACTGCAGACATAGTACAGGAGATGGTCAGAGACTGAAGACATAGTACAGGAGATGGTCAGAGTCTGCAGATATAGTACAGGAGATGGTCAGAGACTGCAGACATAGTACAGGAGATGGTCAGAGACTGCAGACATAGTACAGGAGATGGTCAGAGACTGCAGACATAGTACAGGAGATAGTCAGAGACTGCAGACATTGTACAGGAGATGGTCAGAGACTGAAGACATAGTACAGGAGATGGTCAGAGTCTGCAGATATAGTACAGGAGATGGTCAGAGACTGCAGACATAGTACAGGAGATGGTCAGAGATTGAAGACATAGTACAGGAGATGGTCAGAGTCTGCAGATATAGTACAGGAGATGGTCAGAGACTGCAGACATAGTACAGGAGATAGTCAGAGACTGCAGACATAGTACAGGAGATAGTCAGAGACTGCAGACATAATACCGGAGATGGTCAGAGACTGTAGTTATGATACAAGAGACAGTCAGAGACTGCAATCATAGAACAGGAGATGGTCAGAGACTGTAGTTATGATACAAGAGACAGTCAGAGACTGCAGACATAGTACAGGAGATGGTGAGAGACTATAGTTATGATACAAGAGACAGTCAGAGACTGCAATCATAGAACAAATGATGGTCAGAGACTGCAGACATAATACAGGAGATGATCAGAGACTGCAGACATAGTACAGGAGATGACCAGAGACTGCAGACATAGTACAGGAAATGCTCAGAGACTGCAGACATATTACAGGAGATGGTCAGAGATTGCAGACATAGTAGAGGAGAGGGTCAGAGACTGCAGACATACTACAGGAGACGGTCAGAGACTGCAGACGAAGTACAGAGACTACAGACATAGTACAGGGGACGGTCAGAGACTGCAGACATACTACAGGAGACGGTCAGAGACTGCAGACATGCTACAGAAGATGATCAGAGACTGCAGACATAGTACAGGAGATGGTTAGAGACCGCAGACATATTACAGTAGATGGTAAGAGACTGCAGACATAGTACAGGAGATGGTCAGAGTCTGCCGTTTCTATGGACGTTAGTAGATAATGGCCGATCGGCCCTCTCACCTGACCCAGCGATACAGCAACGGCTCCTCTGATCAGGAGTCAGCTCACGCTGAATTGCCCATGGTGACTCTGACGCTGGGTAGCACCCAGATCTGTATTCCTGCAATGACTCCATTCCTTTCTACACCAGGGATGGCACTAGGCTATGTGGCTTTCCCTCTGGTAGCGCAGGGCAGCGGGGTTCTCTCTCTGATGGTGTTCTCTCAGGACTGTCCTCTCCCTCTGGAGTCGTGGGTATACTTCCCTGAAAGCTTTCCCAGGCTCCTGTCTCTCTCTCTATCTCCCATTCAGCTGAGCATGCTGTGTGGGCTGCAGTTTCCATGTTACAGTGGGGCTGCCAGTCCTCGGGACTATATGTCCCACAATCCTCTTCTCTGCTCCTTTTTCTATTCTATTTCTTCCCTGGCTGATATGAAGGCGGGAGAAGATACATAGTGGGCAGCTGTGCTGGCAAGCGCTGCTCACTAGTACAGCAGTGCACGTGAGAGGGAGAGGGAGGGGGGAAAGAAGAGCCCGCAGCTGCATTGGCATCACTAGGGTTGGGGTCACCCCCCTTCCACCAACTATAGTCGCCCCTCAGTACAGACCCCCCCTCCACTAAGTATAGACCCCCCTCAGTCAGTGCAGAACTCGCACTAAGTATAAACCCCTCCCTCTGTACAGACCTTCATCAGTACAGACCCCTTTCCATTAGTACAGACCCCCCCAGGAAAACCCCCCTCCATTAGTACAGACCCCCCAGGAACCCCCCCTCCATTAGTACAGACCCCCCAGGACAGATCTCCCCCTCCATTAGTACAGACCCCCAGGACAGATCTCTCCCTCCATTAGTACAGACCCCCACAGGACAAACCACCCCTCCATTAGTACAGACCCCCCATTAGTACAGACCCCAAGGACAGACCCCCCCATTAGTACAGACCCCCCTCCATTAGTACAGACCCCCATTAGTACAGACCCCCCTCCATTAGTACAGACCCTCCATTAGTACAGACCCCTCAGGACAGACCCCCTCCATTAGTACAGACCCCCCTCCATTAGTACAGACCCCCAGGACAGACCACCCTCCATTAGTACAGATCCCCCAGGACAGACCCCACCTCCATTTGTACAGACCCCCCCATTAGTACAGACCCCCCTCCATTAGTACATTAGTACAGACCCCCCAGGACAGACCCCTCTCCATTAGTACAGACCCCCAAGTACAGACCCCCCCTCCATTGGTACAGACCCCCAGGACAGGCGCCCCTCCATTAGTATAGACCCCCCAGGACAGACCCCCCTCCATTAGTACAGACCCCCAGGACAGACCCCCCTCCATTAGTACAGACCCCCCAGGACAGACCCCCCCTCCATTAATACAGACCCCCAAGACAAATCCCGCTCCATTAGTACAGACCGCCAAGACAGACCACCCTCCATAAGTACAGACCCCCCTCCATTAGTTTAGACCCCCAAGACAGACCCCCAGGATAGACCCCCCGTCCATTGGTACAGACCCCCCAAGACAGACCCCCTCCAAGTATAAACCCCTCCCTCTGTACAGACCTTCATCAGTACAGACCCCTTTCCATTAGTACAGACCCCCCCAGGAAAACCCCCCTCCATTAGTACAGACCCCCCAGGAAACCCCCCCTCCATTAGTACAGACCCCCCAGGACAGATCTCCCCCTCCATTAGTACAGACCCCCAGGACAGATCTCTCCCTCCATTAGTACAGACCCCCACAGGACAAACCACCCCTCCATTAGTACAGACCCCCCATTAGTACAGACCCCCCTCCATTAGTACAGACCCCCATTAGTACAGACCCCCCTCCATTAGTACAGACCCCCCAGGACAGACCCCCCTCCATTAGTACAGACCCCTCAGGACAGACCCCCTCCATTAGTACAGACCCCCCCATTAGTACAGACCCCCCTCCATTAGTACAGACCCCCAGGACAGACCACCCTCCATTAGTACAGATCCCCCAGGACAGACCCCACCTCCATTTGTACAGACCCCCCCATTAGTACAGACCCCCCTCCATTAGTACATTAGTACAAACCCCCCAGGACAGACCCCCCTCCATTAGTACAGACCCCCCTCCATTAGTACAGACCCCCCAGGACAGGCGCCCCTCCATTAGTATAGACCCCCCAGGACAGACCCCCCTCCATTAGTACAGACCCCCAGGACAGACCCCCCTCCATTAGTACAGACCCCCCAGGACAGACCCCCCTCCATTAATACAGACCCCCAAGACAAATCCCGCTCCATTAGTACAGACCGCCAAGACAGACCACCCTCCATAAGTACAGACCCCCCCTCCATTAGTTCAGACCCCCCAGGACAGACCCCCCTCCATTAATACAGACCCCCAAGACAAATCCCGCTCCATTAGTACAGACCGCCAAGACAGACCACCCTCCATAAGTACAGACCCCCCCTCCATTAGTTCAGACCCCCCAAGACAGACCCCCAGGATAGACCCCCCGTCCATTGGTACAGACCCCCCAAGACAGACCCCCTCCATTAGTACAGACCCCCCCAGGACAGACCCCCCCTCCATTAATACAGACCCCCCAAGACAGACCCCCTCCATTAGTACAGACCCCCCCAGGACAGACCCCCCTCCATTAATACAGACCCCCAGGACAGACCCCGCCTCCATTTGTACAGACCCCCAGGATAGATCTCCCCCTCCATTAGTACAGACCCCCAGGACAGATCTCTCCCTCCATTAGTACAGACCCCCACAGGACAAACCACCCCTCCATTAGTACAGACCCCCCATTAGTACAGACCCCAAGGACAGACCCCCCCATTAGTACAGACCCCCCTCCATTAGTACAGACCCCCATTAGTACAGACCCCCCTCCATTAGTACAGACCCCCCCAGGACAGACCCCCCTCCATTAGTACAGACCCCTCAGGACAGACCCCCTCCATTAGTACAGACCCCCCCATTAGTACAGACCCCCCTCCATTAGTACAGACCCCCAGAACAGACCACCCCCCATTAGTACAGATCCCCCAGGACAGACCCCACCTCCATTTGTACAGACCCCCCCATTAGTACAGACCCCCCTCCATTAGTACATTAGTACAGACCCCCAGGACAGACCCCCCTCCATTAGTACAGACCCCCCTCCATTAGTACAGACCCCCCAGGACAGGCGCCCCTCCATTAGTATAGACCCCCCAGGACAGACCCCCCTCCATTAGTACTGACCCCCCAGGACAGACCCCCCTCCATTAATACAGACCCCCAAGACAAATCCCGCTCCATTAGTACAGACCACCAAGACAGACCACCCTCCATAAGTACAGACCCCCCCTCCATTAGTTCAGACCCCCCAAGACAGACCCCCAGGATAGACCCCCCGTCCATTGGTACAGACCCCCCAAGACAGACCCCCTCCATTAGTACAGACCCCCCAGGACAGACCCCCCTCCATTAATACAGACCCCAGGACAGACCCCACCTCCATTTGTACAGACCCCCAGGATAGACCCCCTCCATTAGTACAGACCATCACCCCCCCCCCCCCATTAGGGTACATAAAAACAGCAGAGCAGTTCACAGCAGGCAGAAGTGAGAGACACAGGGAGGAGGAGAACGTGTCACGCACAGACCGCCCCGCCCCCCCATGCGACGTCACTGCGCGGCTGGTCTCTCTCCACACAGAGACCAGCCACTCTGCCTCCGATCTCATCTCCGGCTGGCTGCTCTCCTTCTCTGACAGGAGGAGGGAGGGGCTTGAGCAGGAAACACAGTGGCGCCTTTCTCCTTAGAACACTGGTGGAGAGCCGCCGCCAGACACGAACAGGAGGAGGAGGGAAGGGAGCACTCTGGCGCTTCAGCGCCCCACCTCTCTGGCACCCCGTCTGGGATCGGCCCTGGAAGTGTTAGATGCTGAAGATACTTTTGCAAGTTTAAAAAAATGTTGGTAAGAATCAGACTTAAAATGTATGGATGTCCCAAATATAATTCAAAACCATTGACCACAAATTTTCTAACTCTCCAACTTCGATACTTTCTGATCCAACCCTGTTTTCCCTCTTTTAAAATAATTCTACTGGGTTGATTGACTAAAGTCAAATAGGCTTTGCGTTCTCTATTCAGAGCAATATTTAGATATGTATCGTTATATGTTTGACCAATGCCCACCAGATACTTCTTTTTTATTATGTTATCAACAATTCATGATTTTAGGAATGTTTCTGTGAGCTACCATGAAGTACTATGCCCTTGCATTGATGTGTATTTTCATTATGTGCACATATATGGAATTGACATCATACATATGTGTATGTGTGTACCAGTTTCGACCTATTTATGGTTATATGCAATAAACTTGTATACAAAATTATAGTTCGTTACTCATTTCCATAATGCATGTTTCATTTAATGTCCCAAACCTTTTCTTGTTAAAGTCAAATAGGCTGTTCACTTTCCAAGGGAGTTTTCACTTTGCAAGGGAAGTTTCTCTTAGGTTAGTGAATGAGGTAAAGCTGTGCAGACTTTCATCATCCAATCATGTGCCATAAAAAATATATATATATATATATATATATATATATATATATATATATATATATATATATATTTAACATTATTTTCCATGCATATAATTGGGCAATCTTTGGAAAATGTCCTTACAAAGTAAAAATCCCCTTGAACTTGAATAGCCTGTTTGCCTTTAGTAAATCAACCTCTATATTTTCCTGATTTCTTTCATGGACTTCAGCATTAAGGAAGAGCCCATCTGAATTGGAAACTATCGACTGTCGAAGTGTAAAAAATAATGCATAAAAGCTGGAATTGTCACATTGGCGAGACAGACAATTAAGCTGTTCATTTCCTGCACTTAATCTCCCATATTCTCAAACGTGCTACTTGAGTAATCCATTCATTTTTCAGGAATTTGGTAATGAAGGCTGGAATTCCACCTGTGCTAATAGAGCTATGTTTGGGACAGGCGGGATATTTTGACATGTGTATTTAAGCTGTTAGTTCGGTCAAAGCTAATTATCTTGGCTTAAAAGATAAATCTTCCCTTGTAAGAAGAAAACCTGAGTGGAGAAAATACTACCTGCCAAGAAAAATGCAAATGATACCGCTATGGATACAAATATAATCATATATAATCATCTTCGGTCCAGCTATGTTTTACTGTAAACTGGGGTGTTATTTTTTTCAATTACCTTAATACATTTGCCTTCACCTTTCCTTCATAGTGAATTTAGTGCAGCCTCCTGCAGCAGTGTGCTATGATCTTACAGTACAATTGTGTGTGTTATATGATCATATTATATGTGTTTTGTGGGCTTTGCATACAGTTTAAAGCACTATGAAACCCTAAAACAAAAACGGAATATATGCAGCTTATTAGTTTTTAAATGTGGTGGCTATATTGGATTTATTTTATGCTTTTATCCATTTATTTTCACCTGGTGGTTTGTCCAGTAGCACACTTCGTGTCTTTGGTGTCTCCACTCTGGATGAAGAAGTAATGGAGACACCTTTGGACAGCAGCATTGTTAATCTGGGGAGAGGGTAGTGTTCAATGGAATGGCAGAGTTAGATGCACTAACAAACTGAGGCTGAACTCCAACTAACACTTTTTAACCACTTTAGCCCTGGAAGGATTTGGCCCCTTAATAACAGGCCACTTTTTGCGAGTTGGCACTGCATCGCTTTAACTGACAATTTCACGGTCATGTGATGCTGTACCCAAACAAAATTGATCTCCTTTTTTGCCCACAAATAGAGCTTTCTTTTGGTGTATTTGATCACCTCTGCGGTTTTTATTTTTTGCGCTATAAACAAAGAAAGACCAACAATTAAAAAAAAAAAAAAAAAATTAACTTTCTGCTATAATACATATCCAAAAAGAAAATATAAAAAAAAAAACAAATGTATTCATCAATTTAGGCCAATATATATTCTTCTACATATTGTTGGTAAAAACAATCGCAATAGGTTTATATTGATTGGTTTGCGCAAAAGTTATTGCGTCTACAAACTATGGGATAGATTTAGGGACTTTTTATTTTTTTTAATTGTTTTTACTGGTAATGGCAGTGATTTGCGATTTTTAGCGGGACTGCGACATTGCGGCGGACAAATCTGACCCCACTGACACTTTTTGGGGACCGGTGACATTATTACATTGATCAATGCTATAAAAATGCACTGAGCAATGTAAAAATGACAGGCAGGAAGGGGTTAACATAAGGGGGGCGATCAAGGGGTTAAGGTGAAGTGCAGGGCTGGCTGGCGGGCGAGCGGGCTGGGGTAAGTGCAGGACTGGCTGGCTGGTGGGCAGGGGGGGTGGAGAGTTTGTTTGCCCCCCTCCCAAAAAAAAAAAAAAATGGAGCACCAGCTGCCACTGCTCACAAGTAAACCTGCATTTTAACCACTTGCTTACTGGGCACTTAAACCCCCCTCCTATCGAGACCAATTTTCAGCTTTCAGTGCTGTCGTACTTTGAATGACAATTGCGCGGTCATACAACACTGTACCCAAATGAAATTTTTATCATTTTTTCCCCACAAATAGAGCTTTCTTTTGGTGGCATTTGATCACCTCTGCAGTTTTTATTTTTTGTTAAAAAAATGTAAAAAGACCAAATTTAAAAAAAAAATATGATGAGGCTGCACTGATGGGCACTGATGGGTGGCAGTGATGGGCACTGATTGGTTACATTGATAGGCAGCACTGCTAGGTGGCACTGATTGGCACCACCGGTGGGCATTGATAGGTGGCACTTGTGGGCATTAATAGGTGGTACTTTTAGGCATTGATAGGTGGCACTCATGGGCATTGATAGGTGGCACTGGTGGGCACTATGGGCACTGTCAAGTGGCACTGGCAGTGGGTACTTGTGGCACATATGAGGCAGAATTGCCTCTTCCTCTTCAGGACCGATGTCCCTTGCTGATAAGGCGGTGATCGGCTTTTTTTTCTCCTTGCGCTGTCAGCGTGAGGAGAAAAGAAAAACGATCACAGAGCTTTTGTTTTGATCATGTGATCAGCTGTTAGCTGATCACATGGTAAGGAGCAGGGACCGACCCCTTACTCGGATCGGTGATCACCCGAGTTTCAGTGACTTGTTGATCAGAGCGCGCTTCGGCGCAGGGTGCGTGCACAGGGGAGGTTGTCATATGACGGCCTCCCGGAAATTCAGGTCCGCACTGTAGCAGTCATTCGGCTATAGCGCTGATGTCATGTGGTTAAAATAGAAAGAGGGCTCCATAAAAAGAACCATAAGGTGCCTTGTTGAACCTCTGTTGAACAACAAACTTCTCTGTCGTTACTGCAGGGGTCTCCAGAAATTTCAGACATTCTCCTTCCTCCACCCACAATGTAGCATGTAGTGCATAAGTGTATGAATGTGACCAGGCCAAATAGCATATACAATAATTCCCAGTTAGAATCAGTAGAGTACTCTCTCACATGTAACAATGTCTAATGCCGCGTACACACAAGCGGACTTCTCGTCCGCCTGAATGTTCCAATGAACTGGACTTGCCTACACAGGATCACACCAAAGTCCGATCGTTTCAAACGTGATGACATACGACTGGACTAGAATAAGAAAGTTCATAGCCAGTAGCCAATAGCTGCCCTTGCGTCCTTTTTTGTCCGTCAGACTAGCATACAGACAAACGGATTTTTCGATCGGACTCGAGTCCGTCGGAAAGATTTGAAACATCTATTTCTAGGTCCGTCTGAATTTTCGACAGAAAAGGTCCGATGAAGCCCACACACGATCGGAATGTCCGACGGAATCGTTCCATCGGACCTTTTCTGCCAGACATTCCGCTCTTGTGTACGCGGCATAAGTACCATGTCATATCAAACAAGTGACTGACCTCACACTGAGTGTTGCTCAACGCTAGCTCTACTTTAAAATATTTGTTCTTTTTATTTTTATTTGATTTTGTTTGATATATTTCACTATCCCATGTGGATTTCTCTTTCATCTTTGTACTTGTGTGTCTTTTATCTAAGTTTGCATATGTATGGATTACATGAATACATTATCAAAGAATCTTTTTTGCTATTTTTTTTTGTCTTTTCTTGATTTTGCGTTTAAAAGTACATCATAATCTGATTGACTAGATTTGTTCTTCTTTTGTATAATTACCTTCTTCTTGAAAGAAGCTCTACCTGTAAATTATTAAATGTGCTCACAGGCAGTAATACAGATTTTTAATTTTTTTTTTCAATCTGTCAATTACGTGTATATTACAGCTTGCTCATTAACAATACTTTATGAATGCCTATTGAGCCTCTAGGTACATATTACACTTGACTATTGATTAAAGTGGTTCCAAAGTTAAAAGGTTTTTTGTACCTTTATGCATTTTTTGCATTAAGTTAATAAAGTTTCACCAATTGTTCATCATTTCACCTCCCCAAACACTCACATAAGTCCTCTGTTGATCCAGCGCTGTGCCTGGCTGCATCTTTTCTCTCTCCACTTCTTGCTCTCACTTGATACTCTTGGAGCAGCGGGAACCATTGGCTCTTGCTGCTGTCAGTGAAATCCTGTGAGGAAGGAATGGAGTGCGTAGCCGAGCCATGCTGTGTGTTTCAATGGACACTCTCTCTCTTTTTCTCTCTCTTTTTTTCTCTCTTTTTTCTCTCTCTCCTCTCTCTCTCTCTTTTGTATTTCTCTCTCTCTTCTCTCTCTCTCTTTTGATGGGCACAGTGGCTGCAATTGACGGGGTACAGTGGCTGCAAATGACGGGGCACAGTGGATGCAAATGACGGGGCACAGTGGCTGCAAATGACGGGGCACAGTGGCTGCAAATGACGGGGAACAGTGGCTGCAAATGACGGGGAACAGCGGCTGCAAATGACGGGGAACAGCGGCTGCAAATGACGGGGCACAGCGGCTGCAATTGATGGGGAACAGCGGCTGCAATTGACGGGGAACAGCGGCTGCAAATGACGGGGCACAGTGGCTGCAAATGACGGGGAACAGTGGCTGCAAATGATGGGGCACAGTGGCTGCAATTGACGGGCACAGTGACTTCATTTGACGGGCACAGTGGCTGCATTTGACTGCCCCTTGGCTAATTTTAAATAAATAAAGTTGGGCTTTAAGGGGGCAAGGGCAGGTAGGTCAGTGTATGTCAGATAGGTAGGTCAGTGTGTGTAAGGTAGATCAGTGTGTGCAAATGTCGGGGAACAGTGGCTGCAAATGACGGGGCACAGTGGCTGCAATTGACGGGGAACAGTGGCTGCAAATCATGGGGCACAGTGGCTGCAATTGACGGGGAACAGTGGCTGCAAATGATGGGGCACAGTGGCTTCATGTGACGGGGCACAGTGGCTGCAATTGACGGGCACAGTGGCTTCATTTGACGGGCACAGTGGCTGCATTTGACTGCCCCTTGGCTAATTTTAAATAAATAAAGTTGGGCTTTAACGGGGCAAGGGCAGGTAGGTCAGTGTATGTCAGATAGGTAGGTCAGTGTGTGTCAGGTAGGTCAGTGTATCTGTGTCAGGTAGGTCAGTGTATGTCAGCCAGGTCGGTCAGCATGTGTCAGGTAGGTCAGCGTATGTCATATAGGTAGGTCAGTGTATGTCAGGTAGAGCAGGTAGGTCAGTGTGGGTCGGTGTATGTCAGATAGGTAGGTCAGTGTATGTCAGGTAGGTCAGTGTGGGTCAGTGTATGTCAGATAGGTAGGTCAGTGTATGTCAGTGTGTGTCAGGTAGGTCAGTGCATGTCATGTAGGTCAGTGTGGGTCAGTGTATGTCTGATAGGTAGGTCAATGTGTGTCAGGTAGGTCAGTGTATGTCTGTCAGATAGGTAGGTCAGTGTATGTCAGATAGGTAGGTTAGTGTATGTCAGATAGGTAGGTCAGTGTATGTCTGGTAGGTTAGTACGTGTCAGGCATATCATGTAGGTCAGTGTGTGTCAGGTAGGTCAGTGTGTGTCAGGTAGGTAGGTCACATAGTTGCCAACAGTCTCGATTTTCCCGGGACAATCCCGATTTTGGGACCCTCGTGCTGATTTAAGCTTGTCCCGATTATTTTCCTGGGATTTTGCTTTTGTCCCGGGAAAAACGGGAATGTTTTTGGCTAAAAACGGCAATAACCACAAGGAAGTGATCAGCCCCCACCTGCCGCCACCAACCCTCCGCCCCCATGTGTCCGACGAGCGGGGACATTGATGAACGGACCGGGGCTCTGCTGGCTGGGGACACTGATGGCCCTGGCTCCCCCCTTTCACAAGGCTACATTTGGAAGACTCCTCGAACCCCCATCTTGGCCTAGGTTGGCCCCACATCCTCATGCACCGCAGGTACCATCTTCTGGACATGGTAGTGGTAGTGTTGTGTAGTGCTAATCAGTGTAGTGTAGTGGTCAATGTAGTGGACAGTGTGTAGTGGACAGGTAGGTCAATGTACTGATCAGTATAGGAATCGGGTAGGTCAGTGCAGTGGACAGGTAGGTAAGTGTAAGGTAAGTGTAATGGTCCATGTAGTGGAAAGGTAGGTCAGTGCAGTGGACAGGTATGTAAGTGTAATGGTCAGTCTAGGAATAATGTAGGTCAGTGTAGAAATCAGGCTGTGGTCAGTACTATTGTAGGAAGGGAAGGGACCCGGGGAGTGCTAAAAGTCCATAGGTTAGGGGGTGCAAATTTCTTGCCTTGCACCGAGCCCTGTCAACCCACGCTACACCACTGCTGCTGGGGGCATCTGATGCAAGGACAGACTCTGCTGGGGGCACCTGATGCAAGGACGGACTCTGCTAGGGAGGCACCTGATGCAAGGATGGACTCTGCTAGGGAGGCACCTGATGCAAGGACGTACTCTGCTGGGGAAGCACCTGATGCAAGGATGGACTCTGTTGGGGAGGCACCTGATGCAAGGACGGACTCTGTTGGGGAGGCACCTGATGCAAGGACAGACTCTGCTGGGGAGGCACCTGCTGCAAGGACGGACTCTGCTGGGGGCACCTGATGCAAGGACGGACTCTGCTGGGGAGGCACCTGATGCAAGGACTGACTCTGCTGGGGAGGCACCTGATGCAAGGACGGACTCTGCTGGGGAGGCACCTGATGCAAGGATGGACTCTGCTGGGGAGGCACCTGATGGCATCTGGTGGCAGGCGACGTGGCAAGTGACACGCTCGGGGCTTCCACTGATTCTGCATTATGGTGAGTTTCATCAAATTTGCTACAAATTGGAAAAGTGTCAACTAAAACTTGTGCTTCAAGTGCCCTGCGAGTGTACAACTTGCCAGTAAAAATATGCAGCAAGTTAACAGACTTAAAATTCAACACTGCCACAAATTTGTAGGAAGTTATCCTTGCTATCTGGGATTAGGGATGAGCCGAACTCCCCCCTGTTTGGTTCGCACCAGAACATGCGAACAGGAAAAAAGTTTGTTCGAACACCGTTAAAGTCTATGGGACACGAACATGAATTATCAAAAGTGCTAATTTTAAAGGCTTTTATGCAAGTTATTGTCATAAAAAGTGTTTGGGGACCTGGGTCCTGCCCCAGGGGACATGGATCAATGCAAAAAAAAGTTTTAAAAACGGCTGTTTTTTTCAGGAGCAGTGATTTTAATAATGCTTAAAGTCAAACAATAAAAGTGTAATATCCCTTTAAATTTCGTACCTGGGGGGTGTCTATAGTATGCCTGTAAGGGGCGCATGTTTCCCATGATTAGAACAGTCTGACAGCAAAATGACATTTCAAAGGAAAAAAGTCATTTAAAACTACTTGCAGCTATTGCATTGCCAGTCCGACAATACACATAAAAGTTCATTGATAAAAACGGCATGGGAATTCCCCCAAGGGGAACCCCGGCCAAAATTAAAAAAAAAAAATTACGTGGGGGTCCCCCTAAATTCCATACCAGACCCTTCAGGAGGGGGGTGCTCTCTCGTCCCCCCTCTTTTCCTGCGGCCTGCCAGGTTGCGTGCTCGGATAAGGGTCTGGTATGGATTTTTGGGGTGACCCCACGCCGTTTTTTTTTTATTTTGGCACGGGGTTCCCCTTAATATCCATACCAGACCTGAAGGGCCTGGTATGGAATTTAGGGGGGCCCCCACGTCATTTTTTTTTTTAAATTTTGGTTCGGGGTTCCCCTGTGGGGAATTCCCATGCCGTTTTTATCAATGAACTTTTATGTGTATTGTCGGACTGGCAATGCAATAGCCGCGAGTAGTTTTAAATGACTTTTTTCCTTTGAAATGTCATTTTGCTGTCAGACTGTTCTAAACATGGGAAACATGCACCCCTTTACAGTCATACTACCCTGTTTCCCCCGAAAATAAGACCTAGCGTGATTGTCGGTGATGGCTGCAATATAAGCCCTACCCCCCAAATTTGGGGGGTAGGGCTTATATTGCAGCCATCACCGACAATCACACTAGGTCTTATTTTCGGGGAAACAGGGTATAGACACCCCCCAGCTACGAAATTTAAAGGGATATTACACTTTTATTGTTTGACTTAAAGCATTATTAAAATCACTGCTCCTGAAAAAATGGCCGTTTTTAAAACTTGTTTTTGCATTGATCCATGTTCCCTGGGGCAGGACCCAGGTCCCCAAATACTTTTTATGACAATAACTTGCATATAAGCCTTTAAAATTAGCACTTTTGATTTCTCCCATAGACTTTTAAAGGGTGTTCCACGGCATTCGAATTTGGCGCGAACACCCCAAATTGTTCACTGTTCGGCGAACTTGCGAACAGCCGATGTTCGAGTCGAACATGAGTTCGACTCGAACTCGAAGCTCATCCCTATCTGGGATGACGCAGAGCCTGTTAGAAGTGTAGGTTCACTGTCACTGAGCGCAGCAATGCTGGTCACTCCATCTGCCTGTGTGACAGACAGAGCAGACAGGCAGGAAACTCTGCTCAGTAACACATAGGCTCCTTTCACACGGGCTGGTCCGTTTAATGGCCCCCGCTTGCTTAGCAGGGGATCGATCCGCTGATCCCCACTGAGCAGGCAGATGACAGGTCCGTCTCCACTCACTGTGCTGAGACGGACCTGGTAGAGCCCCGCTCTCCTTTATGGGGAGATCGGATGAAGATGGACCGCCTGTCCATTTTCATCCAATCCGACCCGCCAGATGGATGGAAAATAGGATCACAATCCGCCTGGATTTGGCGGACAGGATTGGATCGGATAGCAGCAGGTGTCAGCGGACATGTCACCACTGACATCCACTGCTCCATAGGGGTGAATGGAGTGTCCGATCAGGTCCGCCTGAAAAACTGACAGGCAGACCTGATTGGAAAGCCTGTGTAAAAGGGCGATAATTCTCCAGTTTTAACAGGTTCAGCGTCACTGCTGACTGCCTGTGTGTATGCTGGCACCTATGTCATGGCTCTGTGTTAGGGCAAACTTGGCCTTGCTTTAGCTTGGTTTATGAGGGCGATTATATAATGTTGGACACAGAGAAGTGTTTCCAATAGCAAGAACATATCAGCTGTCAATGTTGTGGGAACGTTTAGAATCTGAAGACTGTAATCTTTAAAAGAATATAATATCTATATTAGTGCCAGGGAATACCATCCAATCACTGAGAAGGAGTAGGACTTCATTTGGTAACTTTACTAATAATGTAGGTGCTTTCAAACAGCAGAGACCTGGTCTGGAAACGTGTTTAATCAAGGGCCAGATTTATAGGATATGGTGATCAGTATGAGATGAGTCTAAAACTTTTCACAAGCATATTTAAGGACTTCATGCCATTGTAGACATGTGACTTCTACCTCTGGGTGGCCCAGAGTCTTCATCCCCAAGGCTAGAAAAAAGATTTCAATTATAGGCTCCATAGAGCTCTTTAGCTTTGTTTGCATCATGACATTTTTTTTCTGGCTGCACAGTTCTGAGTCTCATAAAAAAAAATAACAATGTGCACTCTACATGTAGCAGAATGTGAATGTCTTATTATTTCATGCCTCCATGCTTGAATAATGAAGTAAACACTAGCTTGCTCCCCCTGAAGCTGTGTCGTACTGTAGGGCTTCTACCTTTTAGCCTCCTTAGTTCTCTGAAAGACAACTGGTCTGCACAGGCTGCAGAAACTGGTTAGTTGCTTTCCTGTCACTCTAATATACTTTGAAAAACCTTGAGATTCTTATAAAGCGTTGATCGACTTTTTATACAATGCACAAAACTATATCCCAAAAGAAAATACAAGTCTAGCGTTTTGTAAAAAGTAATTGAGGGTAGAGTAGGGCACTGCGCTTCTGGCTTAATGGCTGTGTCAAGAAGCTGAAAACACATTTTGGAAACCAACTGCGGCAAAAGCAACCTTAATTAGTTGGAAGTTAGGTAGAACTGGAGCACCATAACTTTTATTAATAGAAGCACAGTGAACTGTGCAATAATACTACTTAAACTGTAGCCAAAATATGTCTGCACATCTGTAGTCTATGTGTCCATTCTATATTGTAAGATGAGTTGCAGATTTAGTTTTTTTTTAACCATTTAATTTTTTTCAATTCGATCTTCTTTTCAACACAAACAGGTTGACCTTTCTGGAAACCCCAGCAGATGCTGAGTGGGCTTGGTAAATTAAGCTTTTGTTTGCTCTTGATGCGGCCAGTTCAGAGTTAATGTACACTTCAGTTATGCTTACCTTAAAGTCCATGGAGTTGATTTACTAGGCAAATTGACTGTTCACTTTGCAAGTACATTTTCTTATAGCTTAACCACTTCAGCCCCGGAAAGATTTACCCTCTTGCTGACCAGGCCATTTTTTGCGACACGGCACTGCATTGCTTTAACTGACATTTGCGCGGTCGTGCGATGCTGTACGCAAAAAAAAATTGATGTCCTTTTTTTCCCCATAAGTAGAGCTTTCTTTTGGTGGTATTTGATCACCTCTGTGGTTTTTTTTTTGTGCTATAAACAAAAAAAGAATGACGATGTTGAAAAAAAAACTGTTTTACTTTTTGCTATAATATCCCAAAAAAAAATGTCTTCATCAGTTTAGGCCAATATGTATTCTGCTACATATTTTTGGTGAAAAAAATGGTAATAAGCGTATTCTGTTTGGTTTGCGCAAAAGTTATAACGTCTACAAAATAGGGGATAGATTTATGGCATTTTTATTATACTTTTTTTTTTTTACTAGTAATGGCAGTGATCAGCGATTTTTAGTGGGACTGCGACATTTCAGCAGACAGAACGGACACTTTTGACACTTTTTTGGGACCAGTGACATTTATACAGCGATCAGAGCTAAAAATCAGAGCTTTTTATTTTTTGCACTATAAACAAAAAAAGGCCGACAATTTTGAAAAGAAAATAATATTTTTTTACTTTCTGCTATAATAGATATCAAAAAAAAAAAATGTAAAAAAAAACAAATTTCTTTATCAATGTAGTCCAATGTGTATTATTCTACATATTTTTGGTAAAAAAAAATCCCAAAAAGCGTATATGGGTTGGTTTGCGCAAAAGTTATAGTGTCTACAAACTACGGGAAAAATTTAGGAACTTTTATTTTTTTCATTTTTTACTGGTAATAGCGGCAATCTGAGATTTTTAGTGGGACTTCGACATTGCGGAGGACAAATCTGACACTGAGTGACACTTTTTGGGGACCAGTGACACCAATACAGTGATCAGTCCTAAAAAAAAAAAATGCACTGATTACAGTATAAATGTCACAGGCAGGGAAGGGGTTAACACTAGGAGGCGATCAAGAGGTTAAGTGTGTAAGTGTGTACTAGGGAGGTGTTTCTAACCATGGGGGAGTGTACTGACTGCAAGTAGAGAGAGATCGCTGTTCCTGATCACTAGGAACAGCAGATCTCTCTCTACTTCCCAGACAGAACGGGGATCTGTCTGTTTACATTGAAAGATCCCCATTCTGCCTCTCTGAGGAGCGATCGCTGGCAGACATCATGGCCGCCGGCTACGCACTTTCGCTGTCGCGGGCACGCATGCCGCTTTACCGCTTAAAGCATCCGCCGTACAGCTACAACGTATCGCGCAACAGTGCCAACCAGCCGCTGTTATACGGTAATGAATGTGGTGTGTCCAGAAGATTTAGGAGTGTGTCTATGGGAATGTTTGACCATTCTTACAGAAGTGCATTTGTGAGGTCAGGCACTGATGTTGGATGAGAAGATCTGGCTCGCAGTCTCCTCTCTAAGTCATCCCAAAGTTGCTCTATCAGGTTGAGGTCAGGACTGTGCAGACCAGTCAAGTTCCTCCACCCCAAACTCGCTCATCCATGTTTTTATGGACCTTGCTTTCTGCACTGGTGCGCAGTCATGTTGGAACAGGAAAGGGCCATCCCCAAACTGTTCCCACAAAGTTGAGAGCATGAAATTGGCCAAAATGTCTTGGTATGGTGACACCTTAAGAGTTGCCTTCACTGGAACTAAGGGACCAAGCCCAACCCCTGGAAAAACAACCCCACACCATAATTCCCCCTCCATCAAATGATTTTGACCAGTGCACAAAGCAAGGTCCATAAAGACATGGATGAGTGAGTTTGGGGTGGAGGAACTTGACTGGCTTGCACAGAGTCCTGATCTCAACCCAATAGAACACCTTTAGGAGGAATTAGAGCGGAGACTGCGAGCCAGGCCTTCTCGTCCAACATCAGTACCTGACCTCACAAATGCGCTTCTGTAAGAATGGTCAAACATTCCCATAGACACACTCCTAAACCTTGAGGACAGCCTTCCCAGAAGAGTTGAAGCTATGAAAGCTGCAAAGGGTGGGCCAACTCAGTACTAAACCCTACGGACTAGGACTGGGATGCCATTAAAGTTCATGTGTGTAAAGGCAGGTGTCCCAATACTTTTGACAATATAGTGTATGTGTCTCACACAGATCAGCTCTCTTGCTCTTCCCTCATTTTGTAAAATGCCCCAGAGTTCACAGGTAGAAGACGCAACAGGAGAACTACTCTGTTCAATAATAAAAGATATAACTTAAAGTAGACTTAAGCCCATCAATTAAATGGTTTCCTAAAACCGTTACGCTCAAGACATGTCATGAATGATAACAGTCACAGTTGCTTGTGCTGTCAACTTAAATGTCAAGCCATCAAATGGCTGGTGTCATAACTGATCACATGTGCAGCACCATGTCAACTGCAGATCAAACAGAGGCAAAGATGGCAGCTTCCTTGGATAGGAGGATTTAGTGCCGCTTTAAAAGGTAACGGTCATATTGAATCAGAGTCTATGGCATTATCCAATGCGGTGCTTTCCTCAGGCAGATCTTGAGAGACTGTGCCTAGGCACAGTACTAAAGCGTGAGATATGCATAGCATTTTATTTCCAATGATACGTTTGTGGTATATTGTGACATTTTAAAAATTTAGTTATGCAGACTGATAGCTCTGTAATTTTCTGATAGGTCTATTTTACAGTACTGAATCCTAATGCCCAACTTTAATTTTTTTTACCTAAATCCCTCCTTCTTAGTCTGATGTACGGTGTCTTTAACCACTTTAGCCCCGAAACATTATGCTGCATAAGGACCAGAGGACTTTTTCCAATTTGGCACTGCGTTGCTTTAACTGCTAATTGCACTGTCATGCAATGCTGTACCCAAACGAAATTTGCGTCCTTTTCTTCCCACAAATAGAGCTTTCTTTTGATGGTATTTGATCACCTCTGCCGTTTTTATTTTTTGCACTATAAACGGAAAAAGACCGAAAATTTTGAAAAAAAAATGATATTTTCTACTTTTTGTTATAAAAAAAATCCAATAAACTCAATTTTAGTCATACATTTAGGCCAAAATGTATTCGGCCACATGACGTAAAAAAATGTCAATAAGCATATATTTATTGGTTTGCACAAAAGTTAGCTTTTAGTTTATGACTGCCTATGTCATTTCTTGAGGTGCTAAAATGGCAGGGCAGTACAACCCCCCCCCCCAAATGACTCCATTTTGGAAAGTAGACACCCCAAGGAAATTGCTGAGAGGCATGTTGAGCCCATTGAATATTTATTTTTTTTGTCCCAAGTGATTGAATAATGACAAAAAAAAAAAAATTTACAAAAAGTTGTCACTAAATGATATATTGCTCACACAGGCCATGGGCATATGTGGAATTGCACCCCAAAATACATTCAGCTGCTTCTCCTGAGTACGGGGATACCACATATGTGGGACTTTTTGGGAGCCTAGTGACGTATGGGGCCCCGAAAACCAATCACCGCCTTCAGGATTTCTAAGGGCGTAAATTTTTGATTTCACTCCTCACTACCTATCACAGTTTTGAAGGCCATAAAATGCCCAGATGGTACAACCCCCCCCCCCAAATGACCCCATTTTGGAAAGTAGACACCCCAAGCTATTTGCTGAGAGGCATGTTGAGTCCATGGAATATTTTATATTTTGACACAAGTTGCGGGAAAGTGACACTTTTTTTTTTTTTTTGCACAAAGTTGTCACTAAATGATATATTGCTCACACAGGCCATGGGCATATGTGGAATTGCACCCCAAAATACATTTAGCTGCTTCTCCTGAGTATGGGGATAACACATGTGTGGGACTTTTTGGGAGCCTAGCCGCGTACGGGGCCCCGAAAACCAATCACCGCCTTCAGGATTTCTAAGGGTGTAAATTTTTGATTTCACTCTTCACTGCCTATCACAGTTTCGAAGGCCATGGAATGCCCAGGTGGCACAAAACCCCCCCAAATGACCCCATTTTGGAAAGTAGACACCCCAAGCTATTTGCTGAGAGGCATGGTGAGTATTTTGCAGCTCTCATTTGTTTTTGAAAATGAAGAAAGACAAGAAAAAACATTTTTTTTTTTTTCAATTTTCAAAACTTTGTGACAAAAAGTGAGGTCTGCAAAATACTCACTATACCTCTCAGCAAATAGCTTGGGGTGTCTACTTTCCAAAATGGGGTCATTTGGGGGGTTTTGTGCCACCTGGGCATTCCATGGCCTCCGAAACTGTGACAGGCAGTGAAGAGTGAAATCAAAAATTTACGCCCTTAGAAAGCCTGAAGGCAGTGCTTGGTTTTCGGGGTCCCGTACGCGGCTAGGCTCCCAAAAAGTCCCACACATGTGGTATCCCCGTACTCAGGAGAAGCAACAGAATGTATTTTGGGGTGTAATTTCACATATTCCCATGGCATGTTTGAGCAATATAGCATTTAGTGACAACTTTGTGCAAAAAAAAAAAAAATTGTCTCTTTCCCGCAACTTGTGTCACAATATAAAATATTCCATGGACTCGACATGACTCTCAGCAAATAGCTTGGGGTGTCTACTTTCCAAAATGGGGTCATTTGGGGGGGTTTTGAACTGTCCTGGCATTTTATGCACAACATTTAGAAGCTTATGTCACACATCACCCACTCTTCTAACCACTTGAAGACAAAGCCCTTTCTGACACTTTTTGTTTACATAAAAAGATTTTTTTTTTTTTGCAAGAAAATTACTTTGAACCCCCAAACATTATATATTTTTTTTAAAGCAAATGCCTTACAGATTAAAATGGTGGGTGTTTCATTTTTTTTCCACATAGTATTTGCGCAGCGATTTTTCAAACGCATTTTTTGGGGAAAAAACTAAATTAAATTTTAATGCACTAAAACACACTATATTGCCCAAATGTTTGATGAAATAAAAAAGATGATCTTAGGCCGAGTACATGGATACCAAACATGACATGCTTTAAAATTGCGCACAAACGTGCAGTGGTGACAAACTAAATACATTTTTAAAAGCCTTTAAAAGCCTTTACAGGTTACCACTTTAGATTTACAGAGGAGGTCTACTGCTAAAATTACTGCCCTCGATCTGACGTTCGCGGTGACACCTCACATGCATGGTGCAATTGCTGTTTACATTTGACGCCAGACCGACGCTTGTGTTCGCCTTTGCGCGAGAGCAGGGGGGGACAGGGGTGCTTTTTTTTTTTCTTTATTATTTTTTTGCTTTTTTATCTTATTTTTAAACTGTTCCTTTCATTTTTTTTTTTTAATCATTTTTATTGTTATCTCAGGGAATGTAAATATCCTCTATGATAGCAATAGGTAGTGACAGGTGCTCTTTTTTGAAAAAATTGGAGTCTATTAGACCCTAGATCTCTCCTCTGCCCTCAAAGCATCTGACCACACCAAGATCGGTGTGATAAAATACTTTCCCAATTTCCCAATGGCGCTGTTTACATCCGGCGAAATCTAAGTCATGAAATGCTCGTAGCTTCCGGTTTCTTAGGCCATAGAGATGTTTGGAGCCACTCTGGTCTCTGATCAGCTCTATGGTCAGCTGGCTGAATCACCGGCTGCATTCTCAGGTTCCCTGTTGAAACAGGAGAGCCAGAGAAAAACACGGAAGACAGTGGAGGGGGGGGGCATTCCCTCCCACTGCTTGTGAAAGCAGTCTAGAGGCTAATTAGCTGCTAGGATTGCTTTTACATGAAAGCTGACCGCTGACTGAAAAGAATGATACCAAGATGATACCTAAACCTGCAGGCATCATTCTGGTATAACCACTCAAAGTCATGAATGGCGTACCTGAAGACAAAAAAATGGTTAACAATAAAACACAGTAAACGGTAAAGTATAAAAAAATTACATACCTGAAAAGCATGAAAACATGATAAAACATAATAACAATAAAACATTGCAGAATAGAATACAGTAAAAAATAGCAGAACAATAGAGAGAGAATAGAGAGAGAGAGAACAATAAAACGACAACTATTTTTTTTTTATTTTATATATATATATATATATATATATATATATATATATATATATATATATATATATATATATATATATATATATATATATATATATTTTTTACACTTTTTTTTGTAACTAGCTTTTATAACTGTAACCGGTTCCAGGTTCGGGTCTCTCAAAATGCGATGGCATCTTGGGAGACCCTGTGAAAGTGTGCCTAGTCTGTGCAATGCTGTACCGTACGCTAATACTCAACTAGTGAATGGTAGCGTTCAAAACATTCACCAATGCAAAGACCAGGATTGTCAAGACAGGAGGGACAATAATAGCGGGTGTCACACCTATATCCGCGCTTGCTGCAGACACGACATCTTTTTGGGGGGGGTTCGTTGGGTAGGGGTACTCGGGAGGACATAAAAATGCCTCTCATGCAGCCGACTGCATTTGGTTGGGGATGTGAATGGGGGAAGTACGGGCGCTGCAGAAGTGGTGGGTTCCCAATTAGGATTGGCGAATGCAGCAGGAAGGGCACTATGGGCAGGACGGGGCTGTGTTTGTCTTCTTCTTGGTGGCAGCGGGACACTACTTGTGCTTGCCACCTCACCAGCTTGAACTGCACTTATGGGACTCGCCACGTCACCAAGTGTTACTGCAGTGCTGGTTTGACTACGACCGGGGTGTACTAGGCCACTGGTGCTTGCCAGTTCACCAAAATGCTACCAAAAAAACTGTTAGCGATCGCAGGGATCAGGCCTGACTCTGCGAACGCTGCAGCTATGCGTTTAGTGTTTTGTAAGTGACAGTGATCGATCGATACTGCACTTGGGTGGGCTGGGCTGGGCTGGGCGGAGGGGCAAAACGCAGGTGCTAGCAGGTATCTGGGCTGATCCCACTAACACTGCGTTTTTGGGAACCCTAAACTGCTGGGGACGCTAGTATAGATCTGATCGGATCAGATATTGATCCGATCAGATACTATACCACGAAGGGAGGTGTACGGTGCGTGCGTGGGTGTTAGCGGTACTGGCGCTAACCTGACGCTGCCTGGGGATGGTGCTTGCCAGTTCACCAAAATGCTACCAAAAAAACTGTTAGCGATCGCAGGGATCAGGCCTGACTCTGCGAACGCTGCAGTTATGCGTTTAGTGTTTTGTAAGTGACAGTGATCAATCGATACTGCACTTGGGTGGGCTGGGCTGGGCCAGGCGGAGGGGCAAAACGCAGGTGCTAGCAGGTATCTGGGCTGATCCCGCTAACACTGCGTTTTTGGGAACCCTAAACTGCTGGGGATGCTATTATAGATCTGATCGGATCAGATATTGATTGATACTATACCACTAAGGGAGGTGTATGCTGCGTGCGTGGGTGTTAGTGGTACTGGCGCTAATCTGACGCTGCCTGGGGCGACGCATATCACCGCCGGGCGATCAGGGGGCTAAACCTTTATTCGGTAATAAACGGTGGGTGCCCTGACACTATAAAAAATAAACGAACTAACCAGCGTCACCCGTAACAGTTATATGGTGATCAGTGGTGAAAGGGTTAACTAGGGGGCAATCAAGGGGTTAAAACATTTATTAGGTAGTATATGGGGGTCCCTGTCGCTAAAAAACGCTGACGGCAAACCTAAATATTTACGTCCCTAACTAGCGTCACCAGTGACACTAATACAGCGATCAGAAAAATGATCGCTTAGCGACACTGGGGACAGGGGGTGATCAAGGGGTTAAAACTTTATTAGGGGGGGTTAGGGGGGTATCCTAGACCTAAAGGGGGCTAACAGTAACTGTCCTAACACAGTAACTGTCACAAACTGACACCATGCAGTAATCAGAAAAAAAAAAAAAACTGCTTGGTGTCAGTGTGACGGGGGGAGGGGGGATTAGGGGGTGATCGGGGGGTAAAGGGGGGTGTTTTGTGTGCCTGGCATGTTCTACTGTATGTGTGTGTGTTGTGCACTCACAGTGATGTCTTCTCTCCTCGGCGCCGAAACGGAAATTACCGAGCCGAGGAGAGATGACATCATTTCCTTTGCTGCTGTTTAGCATACAGCAGCAAAGGAATGATTTGATTGGCCGGCGGCGAGGGGGGGCACGAACGGATGGTCTCCCCCTCATCTCTGATCGCCGCTGGTCAGAAGCGGACCACCTCGGGCACCGGGGGGGATCTGATCGGACCCCCCGCCCACGGGAGGCAGATCACGTGATTCTGCCTGCCCGTGCCATTCTGCCGATGTACATCGGCATGAGGCGGTCCTTAAGTGGTTAAAAAGTATTCAGACCCCTTAAAATTTTCCACATTTTGTTGTGTTACAACCAGAAACTTAAATGTAATTTATGTGATAGACCAACACAACATACTTGTGTAGTGGATGGAAAATGATAAATGGTTTTCATTTTTTTTTTTTTTTTTTTTACATTTACGTTTTTGGTTGTAACATGAAAAAATTTGAAAAATTTCAAGGGGTATGAATACTTTTTTAAGCCACTGTATAAGCTAATATACTATTCAGCTACCAAAAGTCCATATAATGTTTTTATGGTCACTTTTTTGATTTTTTATTTGCCCATTTTCATGCATTTTAGAATTTACAGTATTCCGGAAACAATGTGGAAATTCAATACGTGGATAAGCCAAAAATAGTTTTACTGTTTTCTGTGCATACATCAAATCTATATTTTGTGCAAAATGTATCAAGTGCCTGTTTTTCTCTTTAGGAAATGATGGATATTTGTAGGACAAGGAATGCCATAAAGGCGTGTCTTTTGCTAAAAGGTGACCCTTATTAACATCTCCGACAGTGAGAGGTCTGCAAAATGAAGTGGCTGTAAACCCAAACACTTAAAGTAGATGTTAACCCAATTCATGAATTTTGAGCTGGGCACATACTGTATATCTGCAGTGTTTTCTTATCTCTCTTCAAAGCACTAAGTCCCGTGGCTTTCTCCTGCTCTGTTCTTCTGTTATCAGCATAACTTCTGACAAGTTCTCCATCAACTGTGATAAAGCCAGGCTAAATTTTGTGTTGCTGTGTTTTGGGGAGGTTGCTATAAATAGATTAAAAGAGAACTAAACTAAAGGGGGTGTGTGCCTTTCCTCCAATCAGCTGTCTTGGTTGTATGCCCAGACTTCACTTCCAGTGCTGAACAGGAAGAGAAAATCTCCTAACTCGATCTGAACTTTCTAAAGAATATATAAAGCTGAAGAGAGTAGATATACATGTAAAACTTATGTAGGGAGATTTGTTTCATCTCTGTGTATCATCTGAGGCTGTTCATTTCACTGGGTATATTTGAGGGTTTACATCCATTTAAAGGTAGATTTAGATGTGCATCAAAATATCCTTTACCTCTGAAGCCTGCGTTCGAACGGTGCTTCAGAGCTACTGACAGACGGCAAGGAGGCAATGTGACATCTCCTCACTGCCTGTTTTAACCCCATTTTTGCTTTAAAAAAAGCAGTTGTTGCCCTTTCTAATTTAAGTGTGTAGTATTCAGCAGACTTGCTACATGTCGGATAACCTTTGCCATTGGCGCAAAGGGAAGCATTGTGACCACAGCATGTTAACATCCCTGTCCACTGCTCAGGGCCGGACTTTCCATTGGGCTTGACGGGGCTCAAGCCCATGGGCCCCGGCCAATAGGGGGCCCCGCCGGCCCTGCCCGTTCCAAAAGCCGCAGAGAGCGGCCGAAAGCCGACGAAAGTGGCCAAAAGCCGCCGAGTGCGGCCGAAAGTCGGCTCTGTATCTCGGCGGCGCCATTTTTAAATTGAAAGGCTACACTGACAAGTCTGCAAATGACACTGGGACAAGGCTGCAATGATGGACAAGGCTGCAGATGGACACTGATAAGGCTGCATTGGTGGGCAATTAAAAATAAGTTTTTTTTCCTTAAACTTCCCTCCTAAAATTTTTTTCCTTAAAATTCCCTCCTAAACTTGGGGTGCATGTTATACGCCGGTGCTTGTTATACGCCGATAAATACGGTAATTATAATTTTATCAATTTTTATTGCTTTTATTAATCGTGGACCCAGGATGAATACCAGAACAGTATCCCCCACTTATATGCGTATATATTATCTACTTTTGTGAATAGCCATTTGGCTGTTTTGTCTTGTCCAATTAAACAGAAGTTCTTTAATACTGCACTGAGTCTGGCGCACCTTCTCCTTTTCTATTTCTGTTTTATAGAGCTGTGCATATGTATAGAAGGTAGGGCCCGAAATTGACTCAAGCCCAGGGGCCCCCACCACCCTAAGTCCTGCCCTGCCGCTGCCTATTGCAACTTAAATGGGGGGGGGGGTGCAGCTCACCTGCGCATTTTTGCTGTCTCCTCAACCACCCATCTAAATGAAGCCTTCGATAGCTAAACCACTGTGTATTAACAATTTATGCCATTAAGCCAGGTTTTCGCCCTTTTTAACCTTTGTTGCATTACATTACACTCATAGTCTTCATCAGAAGCCCATGTGGCAGTGACAACACAGGACAGCAACTATTTAAAGAATTTTCAGCCTATAACAGGAAGTTCATGAACACGGACCTCCATGGTAGGATCACCAGGGACTAGTTAAATAAATGCTTCAGATTTAAAGTTATTAAAAAATCACTTTTAAAATAAACATGCGATTTTAATGTTTGGATTCACATTTACTTTAAGTTTACTATTAGCATTCACAGACACACAGACATGAGTTCTATAATATCATTTTTAATGGGGCATTCTCAAGCCATTTTTTAAAAAAAGCTTTAGCAATTTGTATTTCCAATTTTCCCAAACTGCTACATTTCAGATAGCACCTGTTATTAAGTATGATAAACAGGGTTAAACAACATAACAGGTACCATATTATTAGCTGTGTTTAACTGTCTTTAGTGTTACATGCAGTTATTCCCAGGGGAGATGTTCTAAGAGCAAGCAGTTAGCAAGAATCTATTACAGTTTTCCTTGGAATATTACTAGCTAAATTGCTAAACCGAGATGTAATATTTTTTAAGCCTTTTTTTTAATGGATTGTACAAAATGCACATCTTTTCACTGAAAATAATGTTTTCAAAAACATAAAATGATCTCAGAAGGGGCAAAACTAAAGTTACATGACATTTCAACCTGCAAACTACCCTGCAGGGAAGGTTCTGTTCCTTTACTTTCTTTACTTTCCTTTCATGCACACTGGACATTTTTTGGACGTTTTTGGCTTCAGACGTTTTTTTCTACAGTTAATAAATTCCCCATCATGTTATCCTATGTGTCCATGCACACATAGTCTGTTATCAGAAGTTTTTGGCTGGGGCGTTTTTTGGCTTTAAAAAAACCCCAAAACTAGTGGGCTCTGTTTTCAGCTGTAAAAACGCTCTAATGTCAAAAAACGGTGTTAAAAATGCTCAAAAAACGTGGCTCACCAGCATTTTTTGACCCGCTGAAAAAAAAAAAAAAAAAAAAAAAAAAAAAAAATATATATATATATATATATATATATATATATATATATATATATATATATATATATATATATATATATATATATATATATATATATATTTTTTTTTTAAATGCTACTGGCGCTTTTATAACGTTATTTTAACGTCCAGTGTGCATGAGGCCTTACTGTTTATTTTGAACTTAATCTTAACTTTGAGAACATAATTCTAGCTGGATGTTTTAGATTGAGTTAGAAAGTCTAAATACCTCTGTTATTTTGTTGTTGCTCGCTGTGACTCTGTTGGGGTGATTTCACCTCATTTCCTGTCAGATTGACAAACTGCAACAACGGGACTATAAGGCTGGTCATACATTAAACAATTTCCTTGTACAATTTTTCTTTAGATCTACCAAAAGCATATAATATGAGGAATTTTGGAACCAGGCAATGGGAGGTCAAAGGTACCACATCCCAATAAATGTAATTTGATTTGAGAAAGTGCTGGTGGGATTTTTAAGGTACCAAATAAGTAAATATTTTTTTTTTAAAAAAGGAAAATCTTTATTAAACAGAGTTTCTTTTAAAAAATGACAATAAATGCTCAAGAAAGTCATATATCATTTCAAATATCATGAGCTAGTTTGCAAAGAAGAATGGGCAAAAATGTCACTCTATAGATGTGCAAAGCTGGTAGAGACATTACCAAAAAGACTTGCAGCTGTAATTGCAGTGATAGGCGGTTCTACAAAGTATTGACTCAGGAGGGGCTGAATGCAATTGCATGCCACACTTTTCATATACCGTATTTATTTGTAAAAATGTTGAGAACCATTTACCATTTTCCTTCCATTTCACAATTATGTGCCACTTTGTGTTGGTCTATCACATAAAATCCCAATAAAATACATTTATGTTTTTGGTTGTAACATGAGAAAATTTGTAATGTGGAAAATTTAAAGGGGTATCAATACTTTTTCAAGGCACTGTATGTGGTTTCTAGTGCAGTTTAACTCACTATGGCAATAGACCACTGCACTACAATGGTGTAAACTTCCTATGAGAACAGAGCACAATAGTTTTCAATATGCCCTATATTTTTTGCAGAAATGCTGAGTGTTATTTTGCTAAAAATTGCAGGTAATAAAAGGGTTTTTATGGGCAAATCCAAGGGGCACTTTTTTTCTTCATGAAAACAACAATGTTCTAGAATTATCATTTAGCATGGGAGTCAAATAACCAGTAAAAGGGACAAACATTGCATTCACAAATTTATGTAAAGTTTCCAGTGCTTGTGTGGAAATATGGATATCTGCTACTGTCTTAACCACTTAAGGACTAGCCTCGTTTTGGATTTTAGGTGTTTACATGTTTAAAACAGGTTTTTTTGCTTGAAAATTACTTAGAACCCCCAAACATTATATATTGTTTTTTTCTAACACCCTAGAGAATGAAATGGCGGTCATTGAAATACTTTTTTTTGCACCGTATTTGCGCAGTGGTCTTATAAGCGCTCTTTTTTTGGAAAAAATTCACTTTTTTGAACAAAAAAATAAGACAACAGTAAAGTTAGCCCAATTTTTTTATATTGTGAAATATAATGTTATGCCAAGTAAATTCATATCCAACATGTCACGCTTCAAAATTGCGCCCGCTCGTGGAATGGCGTCAAACTTATACCCTTAAAAATCTCCATAGGCGACGTTTAAAAAATTCTACAGGTTGCATGTTTTGTGCTACAGAGGAGGTCTAGGGCTAGAATTATTGCTCTCGCTCTACCGGTCTCGGCGATACCACACATGTGTGGTTTAACCAACGTTTTCATATGCGGGCGCTACTCACATATGCGTTCGCTTCTGCGCGCGAGCTTGTCGGGACAGGGCGCTTTAAAAAATTTTTTTTTTTATTTTCTTATTAATTTTACTTTATTATATTTATTTTTGCACTGTTTTTTTTTAAAAAATTTTCGATCACTTTTATTCCTATTACAAGGAATGTTAAAAATCCCTTGTAATAGAAAAAAGCATGACAGGTCCTCTTAAATATGAGATCTGGGGTCAAAAAGTCCTCAGATCTCATATTTGGACTAAAATGTCGTTTGAAAAAATGACAAAAAAAAAATATGCCTTTAAGACATATGGGCGGAGCTGACGTCATGACGTCGCTTCCGCCCTCCTATGGTATGGAGACAGGTGGCGGCCATCTTAGCCTCACTCGTTTCCTTACCTCAGCAGTGACAGGTCCCGATCTCCGCCGCTACCGACAGCTCCGGTAAGCGGCGGAGGGCGCTGGAGAGTGGCGGGAGGTGGGGTGGCACCTCTCCCTCCACCGATAATGGTGATCTCGCAGCGAACCCACCGCAGAGACCACCATTATCGTACACAGAACCGGCTCCTGTAAAGATGGATACCTCGGTTGTGGCAGCAGCTGCTGCCGTTACCGAGATATCCATCTTCAAAGTGCCGACGTATATGTACAGGAGCCGGTCAGTAAGTGGTTAAAATAGAAGTAGAACAGTTTTGGATTAAGTGGAAAATATTAGAGGCTCAACTTGCCCTTGTGAAGGTAAAGTTCTCCAGAGGAGTGTAGCCATACTGTTTCCCCCTTTTTTTTTCTATTTTACATTCTTCTGCAGGTGCATGTTAGAGCCACTGACACTCTATATATGTATGCAGCTGCAGCTTCTAAAGCAAGCAATATCTATTTTTGTGTTGAGACATACAGACTCTAGTAGGAGCAGGGAACCAGACTAGTAAAAGGTATGGAAGAGCACAACAACCATGTGTATATAGTGCACTTGTGTTGTGCAAATGTGAAACACTGGGGTTAATTTACTAAAGGCAAATCTACTTTGCACTACAAGTGCAATTGGAAGTGCAGTCGCTGTAGATCTGAGGGGAAGATCTGAAATGAGGGGAATCTCTGCTGATTTTATCATTATTATTATTATTCACGAATTATATAGGGCCAACAGTTTATGCAGCGCTTTACAATGTAGAGGGGGGACAGCACAATTACAGTCCAGTTCAATACAAAAGGTACAGAAGGGCCCTACTCGTAGAGCTTACATTCTAAAGGGAGGGGGTGGTGGTACAAAAGGTAATAGATGCAGGGAAAGATTTGATGGGGTTGTTAGGTGGGTGTGGGATAGGCTTTCCTGAATAAGTGAGTTCTCAGGGATCTCCTAAAGGTGGACAGGTTAGGGGCTGATCGGATATACCGGGGCAGGGAATTCCAGAGGATGGGAGAGGCTCTGGAGAAGTCCTGAAGACTAGCATAAGAGGAGGTACCAAGGGAGTTAGAGAGCAGGAAGTCCTGGGAGGAGCAGAGGGGACAATTTGGCGATATCTGCAGATGAGGTTGGTGATGTAGCTGGGGGTAATGTTGTGTATGGCCTTGTATGTTGTGGTTAGCATTTTGAATTTTATACGGTGGGGTAGGGGAAGCCAGTGAAGGGATTGGCAGAGAGGAGCAGCAGTCACGGATCGGTTAGTAAGGTGTATTAGTCTAGCAGCAGCATTCATAATAGACTGAAGGGGGATAGCCTGTGTAAGGGTAGGCCAATAAGGAGAGAGTTGCAGTAGTCAAGGCAGAAAATAATCAATGAGTGAATAAGTTGCTTTTTTGGTGTCATTAGTCAGGAAGGGTCAAATTCTGGAGATGTTGCGGAGGTTAAGGCGGCAGGATTTAGCCAGTGATTGGATGTGGGGACCGAAGGAGAGGTCAGAGTTTAGGATTACACCCAGCACCCTGGCATGTGTGGATGGACCAATGGTTGTGCTGTTGATCTTAATGGTAAAGTCGTGGGGGTGGGGGGCAGAAAGGAGGAAATATTACAAGCTCAGTTTTAGAAAGATTGAGTTTGAGAAAGTGGTGTGACATCCATACCGAGATGTCATTCAGTAAGTTTGAGATCTGTGAGAAGATCAAGGGGGTAAGTTGAGGAGTGGAGAGATAGATCTAGGTGTCATCGGCGTAGAGGTGGTATTGGAAGCCATGTGAGGTTATCAACTCGCCCAGGGAAGAGGTATAGAGCGAGAATAGGAGGGGCCCAAGCACAATGCATTGGGGTGTACCCCAACAAAGAGTAGTAGAGGAGATGGAGTTGTAAGCGACACTGAAAGTGTGCTGAGATAGGTAGGAGGAGAACCAGGATAAAGCGGAATCGCAGAGGCCAAGGTAGTGTAGTTTGCTGAGGAGGAGCAGGTGGTCATCATCCAATCATGTGCAAGCCCAAATGCTGTTTTTTATTTTCCTTGCATGTCCACCTCAGATCTACAGCAACTGCACTTCCAAGTGCACTTGTAGTTCAAAGTGGATTTGCCTTTAGTAAATAACCCCACTGGTATGCTTTTGCAAACATTTTTCTACTGCTACTATATAAGACAGACTCGTCCTCCCTTTTCAATGGTTGTTAAAGCGTAATTCCACGTTTGTTGAAATAAATAACATTCCACTCTGGGTGATATATGTTCATTGCATGGATTTTAACAAAAATGTTTCAGATTCCTACCTTTTGTTAGTCAGAAGAAATCACTGTGTGTTTCTCTGTGCCCATGTGGGAAAGTGAGTATAATGGGAGTGGTTTCATAATTATCAATCAGCTGTGCACCTGCAGGGCATTAATGAGGAAAGCTACTGGGCCTGTATCCCTTTAGTCGTGATTTCCTATTGGGAGTATCTGACCAAAAATTATATTTTTGTTTCAGGGGATGCCTGAAATCTGACTTTTAGTGCAGACTTCTGGGAACATCAGTGAGCCAATCACACAAGCAGAAAACTATGTTTCGGGGGGCTGTTCTGTACACATTCTGTGTACAGAACACCTCCAGGTAGCCATATTGCATTGCATTTTCAGAAAATTACAGCGGCTGCAGATTGAAAAGGAAAGGTAATTTGTAATAACATTCTGTTACAATATGACTTGTGTCGCAATTATATACGCTATATTATTTTTTCTTTATTTACTATTTTTTTTTCGCCCCACGAAAGTGGAGTTATCCTTTAAGAAAGCAGTGGGTGCCAGCACTTACCTTGTCCAACTAGTGACATCATTCAGCCCTATTAATTTGCTGACTGGGTGTTCACAGCTATGTAAACAAAAGGGACAGGGATAATGGCTGACATTACCCAAATATGTAAATATTTAGGTAATGACATTGATCAAACTTTGTGCTTATTTAGTCATTGATGTCCGCCACTATCCCTGCCCCTTTGTTTAAATTACAGATAACAGATCGTGGAGCTGTTACTAGTGTGTGGTAGTCGACAGGTTGATATGTTTTTTAATTCAGCATGTTGAGGCATTGTTCATCATGATTGACATGGATCTGCATCTCTGGACAAAATGATCAATAATGGATTTACATTTTGGGACACTTTTTCTTTATTAAGTAATTTGTGTGTGTGTTTATATACTATTTCCTTTTTTTGTGTGTTATGAGTGGGGGTACTTCATACTTTTTACTCATCGTGGGGAGGATGTTGGTATCTGGGGGGCCCCTTTATTTTTAAAGGAAGCTTTCAGCTAGGCTCCCCACCGACAGACCCATATAACCACCGGACTAGGGTTGTGGGGCTAAAGCCCTTTCCTCCATCATGCTTTGTCGGGGAGGGCGATCCCGGTACCTTCCCTACCTTGAGAGCATGTGGTCATATGCCCACCCCCCATGTTTTCTGTCCAGCCAGGGTGCATACTCAGATAAGAGTATAGTATAGATTTGGAGGGGGCACGCTTTTTTCTAGTTCTTTCCTAGTTTTTTGCATGGGGTTCTCCTAAAACCCATACGAGACACAAAGGGGTTGGTTTTCTAAAACTGGAGAGTAAAAATTTAGTGCAGCTCTGCATAGTAACTAATCCGCTCCTAATTTCAGCTTGTTCAATTAAGCTTTGACAAAAAACCTGGAACCTGATTGGTTTCTATGCAGGGCTGCACCAGATTTTGCACTCTCCAGTTTTACTAAATCAACCCCATAGGGTCAGGTTTGGAGTTTAGGGGGGATCCCATTTTAAGCTAAGGGCATGTTATTTCTCCCTGCCAAACTGAATTTTTAAATTTACATTTATTTATTTTTTGCTTTGGTACATGTTCCACAGAGCAGTGTCCTGCTTCCCATGGCATTTGTTTGATAATCCTTTGCCTTAGGTTAGGCAATTAATATTATTGTTTTTTTTTTTTTTTACATTCAGCTCCCAACTTAAATAGGGTTTGGATTTTGCACCCAAACATTTGTTAAGTTTGCACACCTACCTCAAATCCAAATCCCAAGTGTTTGCCTCATCATCAGTAAAAACACTGTAGATTGCTGATCCAGGGAACTTTTGTTTGCCTTAGAGCAGTGGTCATCAACCCTGTCCTCAGGGCCCACTAACAGGCCAGGTTTTATGTATTACCTTGGGGAGATGCAGACTAGAATACTGGAATCACTGAGCAGCAAATTATATCACCTGTGATGTATTTCAGTTATCTTGCAAATCTGGCCTGTTAGTGGGCCCTGAGGACAGGGTTGATGACCACTGCCTTAGAGAATCGAGATAAACTTCTTTTTTTTTCCTATTGGAATATGCTTTAGAAGGGTTGTGTTGCTTTTCTCTGGGTTTAGGCCTCTGTATATGCAGGTTTTTTTAAGTTATTTAAATATTTTTAAATTGATTTTCTTTTGATTACATTTGATTGACTTCTGTAAGACCGCTTTCACACTGGAGGCGTTTTTCAGGCACTTTAGCGCTAAAAAAAGCACCTGTAAAGCACCTGAAAAGAAAGCCTCAGCTGCAATCCCAGTGTGAACGCCCAAGTGCTTTCACACTGGGGCGCTGCGCTGGCAGGGCATCACAAAAAGTCCCGCAAGCAGCTTTTTTGCAGTGCTGTAGGAGCGGTGAATACACCGCTCCTAAAGTGCCCCTGCCCATTGAAATCAATGGGCAGCGCTGCCGAACCGCCGGCAAAGCGCTGCTGCAGCAGCATTTTGCGGGCGGTTTTAACCCTTTTTCGGCCGCTAGTGGGGGTTACAACCGCCCCGCTAGTGACCAAATAACTTCGCTAAAACTACGGTAAAGCGCCGCTAAAAATAGAAAATCATTTTTAGCGGCACTTTACCACCGACTCCCGGGCGCTTTCAGTGTGAAAGGGCTATAAAATGTAAAATATGTATGCAGTGTGTGTTTGTGTGTGTGTGTGTGTGTGTGCGCGTGTGTGTATATATATATATATATATACACATACATACAGTATCTCACAAAAGTGAGTACACCCCTCACATTTTTGTAAATATTTTATTATATCTTTTCATGTGACAACACTGAAGAAATGACACTTTGCTACAATGTAAACTAGTGAGTGCACAGCTTGTATAACAGTGTAAATTTGCTTTCCCCTCAAAATAACTCAATACCCAGCCATTAATGTCTAAACCGCTGGCAACAAAAGTGAGTACACCCCTAAGTGAAAATGTCCAAATTGGGCCCAATTAGCCATCTTCCTTCCCCGGTGTCATGTTACTCATTACTGTTACAATGTCTCAGGTGTGAATGGGGAGCAGGTGTGTGTTAAATTCGGTGTTATTGCTCTCACTCTCTCTTACTGGTCACTGGAAGTTCAACATGGCACCTCATCGAAAAGAACTCTCTGAGGATCTGAAAAAAATAATTGTTGCTCTACATAAAATTGGCCTAGGCTATAAGAAGA